>NC_053151.1:25622596-25922834 GCF_016808335.1 Panicum virgatum | reverse complement strand
CCTGGCGCTGGTGGTAGGGTACTACCGCATTGGCAGGCGGAGGTCGTTGCCCAGTCCTTGTAGAACCGGAGGAGGCCTGAGCCAGATGGAGGAGACGGTCAACGTCGTCCTGCCACTGCCTCACGGCGTCTGGCGAGGCTGCAGCTGCCGGAGGGTTGCGAAGCAACTCCCTAGCTGCCGCCAGCGCTCCGCCACTCACAGCTTGTGAGGGGGCCCTTGACGGGCGCCCTGACTCTCACCGACGTGCTGCGCGCGCCGCTGCCGACGGTGGCTGTTCCACGGGCACAGTTGCCCCTGGCGCAGGAAGTCGAGAGGCGCGTGGCGCGTGGCGCGGATGATGCCACACCCTCTGTCATCTCCACGTCATCGTCGTGGTGATAGTGCTCAACCACCCGAACCATGGAGATGAGCAAGATATAAACTAAAACTAGCTAAAGCTTCCCCTACCTGCCGCGCCAAATGTCATGGTGTTCAAACCCACAGCCGGGTGGCGTAGTGCACCCGCCTAAACCTAGAGGGTGAGTACTCGGGGGTAGCTAGGATTAGTCCAATCTAGATGTAAGAACACGATGAACACAGCAGGTTTAGAGTGGTTCGGATCGCCGGAACGCAATACCCTACGTCCATTGTGTGTTGTATTGCTTGTGCTCTCAAGAGGTTGAGAACGGGATTGTTCGGAGTGAATCCGAGCTTGTGTTGTGTCTGCCCTCGCCTGGCCCTCCTTTTCCTGGCCTTACGTACTTCTCCCTTTTATATCTCAAGGGATGAGTGCACATAGCCGTTGGGTCCCCGACAGATGGGCCCAGCGATGTAGTACAAAATAACATACTATACAGACATTATGGCGTTGCAGGCGACGGAGATTTTATTCCTGGATTTCCTTGCTTTGCCTGTGGGAATCTTCCGTCCGGCGTAGCCATGCCCTGTCTTGTCGAAACGGCGCCAGGGCGTAGCTTGCGGCGTAGCTTGCTGTAGCCTGCCGCGTAGCTGAACGAGTCGTGTAGCTTGCGGCGTAGGCGGTATGATGAAAGGGTGCCGTGCCGTCGTATCCATTTAATGCGGCAGACGGGCTCTGCGCGGATGCGGCGCATGCGGCTGCACTATGTACCTCGGTAATATGCCGTCTACAGTGAGGCCTGACAAAAGCTGTCCCGCGTGCCGCGGCGGCAGAGCACGCCTCAACCACCCGCATTGAATGTGGTGGGTGGGCGAGTCTTCCAGCGGAAGACTCGCGCCCGCGCCTGCGCCTGCGGGACACGTGGCGCCCCCGGACCCCGCCCCGGCGGTATATTGGTTATACGCGCGTGGGAGGTCCGGACGGACGCGGGGAGGTTCCGAACCCCTATTGGGCGTCCGATCCCTCGGCTGTTGGCGCGGAGCTTCCCTGCCTCAGGGACACGTGGCGTCACCGGACCCGTTCCCAGAGCGGGGAACGGGTCCGGGGCCGTTGGCCTAGTGAGGTAAGAGACGGACCCCTGGGGCCCGGCTGTTCCGCCCCTTAGGGCGTAGTTATGGATAACTACGCGAGTCCTGTCTTGCTGCAGTAGGAGTGGATATCCCTACTACAAGGTTCCGACACAGAGAAATCCAATCAAAGGTCGCTCTTACCGACGAAAGAAGACAACATCTGGGTCCGCACAGAGCCCCACTCCGCGCCGCTCCAGTAGAGGAGAGGTCGGCGGCGGCCACGCGGGAGGAACTGGAGGGGGCGCACATCGGAGATGGAGACGAAGGTGGGAGCCGGGAGGAGGAGGCTCGCCGTCGGCGTCATTTGGTTGGGGTTCACAGATTCAAGATAGGATTGCAATTGCTTGCGGCGGCTTTCTCCGGTAGCTTAGCTGAAGCCTGCAGGGTGCTCATAGCCCAGCTGATTCTGAACCGTCCGATCCTGATCCAAGCGTCAAGATGGCCTGCAAACCACTAACTGACTAAGCGCTCACTAACTAAGCGCATGTTTATTTGAGCCGCAGCTTTTGCAGTTTTTCTAAAAAGCTGCTGCTGGAATTTTGTTTCTGAAAGTTAATAATAGCTTTTAGATCCTATTTTTTACATTCTAAACTCATAAAGTTATAAATAATTAAAAAATTAAGCTTTTTAGCTTTGCATATAAATTCAGCGGCAGCCAAAATTGCCACTTTCGAAGATAACATGGAAACATCATCATTAAGAAGCGAAAGGGCTTGTAGCATTTTGGTTGCAAGAGCCAGCCTTAGGGTTTATTTCAAAAAAAAAAATCCAAAAAAAGAGAGCCAGCCTTAGGGTTTGTTTAGATCCCAAAATTTTACACCAAAAAATATCACATCGAATGTTTGAACACATGCATGAACTATTAAATAAAATTTATTTACAAAACTTGTTGTATGGATGAGTTGTAAATCGTGAGACGAATCTAATGAGACTACTTAATCTAGAATTTACAACAGTAATGCTACAGTAACCCCGCTAACTATGAATTAATTATGCTCATTAGATTCGTCTAGCAATTTACAATCCATTCGTGCAAAAAGTTTTGTAAATAGATTGTATTTAATACTTCAAATTAGCAAGATTTTTTAAAAAAAATTGCCAAAATGATCTAAACACACCCTTAGTAGTACCTCAGAATATTGCATGATTTAACGGTGTTATCCTTTAAGTGGTAGGCGACGATAACGAGACGTCTTTGATGACTTCATCAATTTCGAGGATTTGTTGGTTTAGCCTTCGAAGATGGTTATAGAGGTAGGATTGCGTACGTGCGTTCATAGGAGTGCGTATGTGTGTTGTAAGTATCTGATTTGTACTGTATAATTGTAAAAAAATGAGAACAAATCAGGTGCAGACACCCCCATCCTGCAAACCATGCAAGCTTCAATCTGGACCACCGGATCAACATCCAAGGGGCATGGGGATTGAGTAAGTTTACAATTAACCGCCCGCTTCTAATCACACTTTTGCAAATCCCTCCTTCCACTTCCGTGCGCCCCTCCTTGGATATTGATCCGGTGGCATAGATTGAAGTTTGCACGGTTTGCACGAAGAGATTGGATTGCACTTGATATGTTCAAAAAAAACAAATCATTTTAAGAAAAATACTCACTCCATCCATTTTAATAGCTATATTACAAAAAAGCAAATGTTCAAAGATGATAGCTATATTTGCAATTAGTATGGACTATGTCAATAAATAACATAGTATCGAGAACTTTCCGGTTAAAATATTGGAGGATCAACATAAATTCTGTATTATATTTATTATATAATAAGATTATTTTTTGGTCATTGTGTCAAGTTGAAATATAATTATAAAAAGTCGATGGAGGGAGTAACACCAGTAGGGAGTAACACCAGTAGAATGATTAATCAAGATTAGTAGTCTCACCTGATAAATATTTATCCACCATGTTACCTAAGCAAAAGATTTTGTTGAATCTACAGTGGGCGTCGTGAATCCGACATCGGCAAGGAAAAAAAAACAGCTAGGCATGCACGCGCTTCCGCAACAGAATTGAATCGGAAACGGAGTGGTGTGGCAACTGCCAATCCGACGGGGGTCTGCCTCCGTCCATGGCCGCGTGCCACGGCGGCAGGGCGCCGGCGCGCACCCGCGTCTCCCACCTCGTCTCTCCCTCGGCCGAGAGAGCCGATCGCGCGATCCGCGGCGAGCTCGATCTCGCCGAGAGAGCGATGGCGGCGGCGACCGAGCGGGTGGACGAGGAGGCCGAGCGGCGGCGGTGCGCCAGGGAGCTTCTGGACGCCACCACCCCGGGCCGCAGCATCGCCGTGCAGCGGTGCAAGCTGGCGCTCGAGACGTTCCGGCGCGGCGGCGGCGGCCTGGGGGAGGCGCGCGCGCTCCACCGCGGCGCGCTCGACTGCCGCAACGTGCCCCACCCCACCATCTACCGCGCCTGGATCAGCATGGAGGAGCAGGCCGGCAGCGACGCCGCCGGCTTCAGGAGGCTCTTCGAGGGGTGGTGGTGCTGGTACCGCCACGGCGAGGGCGGCGGGGGGAGCCGGGACGAGGGCGGCTTCTGGTGCCACTACATCGACTTCGAGCTCCGCCGCGGCGGCGCCGCGGGCGCGCGGGGCGTCGCGGAGCGCGCCGTGGCGGCGTGCCCGCGCGACCCGGCCGTGCACGCCAAGTACGCCAAGGCGGAGCTGCGCCTGGGGCGCCCCGACCGCGCCCGCGCCGTGCTCCTCAGCGCCCTCGACGCCTTCGCCGCGGACGCCGAGACACGGGAGTGGCTGGAGCGCGAGGTGGCGGCGTACGGCGGCGACTCCATGCGCCACCGGAGCTGGAGGAGGCTTCGCGGCTTCTTGCCCTTCTGCTCCCGCCGGTGGACTCGGCCGGCACAGCGCTACAATCTGCTAGCCCTAGCGTGATGCTAGGTTGCCGGCAATAGCGATCTGATGTACTCCTACATGCTAAAAGTAAGTATGTAGATCAGATGCATGTTTGAGCCATGTAGTATTGTGATTATTGTGGTTTGTTTAGATTAACGAATAGTTCCGGCCTTGATCATCCACATATGTGATTATTTTGATGGATGTTGTAGCAATTTCCACGAACATCTTTTTCGGTAATGTGCACGGTTAGAACACAAGAAAGTTTCTGTCATGGAGACCCTTGTTGGGCGGTGTCACCACAATGACTTTCTGGAAAAACAAAATCATCATTCTGCTACATTTTTTCTGTTAATTGCCATTCCTTCTTTACCACAAGTTGATAGTATATATGATGAGGCCATTGTGTTATTGTTAGTTAAGTAGAGATGAATTGGTGAGTGATTATATCGTAGTGATGCAAGTGATATGGTATATGCAATAACTAAATAAACAGAACTATACGTATTCTAGTTTTGCAATCAATTTTCGTGTACAAAGGTCTGAAATTCTCTAGCCAAGCGAACGAACTATATTAACACGCTTACGATCGACGACAGACAGTTTCTATGGAACTTCATCTATTATTCCAAAGTAATACGAACTGTTTCTGAAACAACCACACGATCTTTACATTGAAAAAATTTCTAAGATGTAGTAAAACCTTGTAAACGATCTGGCCACCTGTCTGCTAACTTTTTTTTCTTAACCCATGTGTATTTATTCTTGTTTTTTTTGAACATAGTGTTGTGTGACTCTCTCCCCCTTTGGCAATGCAAAACCATCATGAATGATGGAATTTCTTCCCTGAAGATAATGCATACCATTAAGTGAGATGGGTTCTGTCAACCTTCCAAATTAAGTATATGACAAAAAAACTTGCATGTGTTACACAAAATAGATGAAATGAGGAGTAAATATAATAGTTCAAAGGCGCACAAACCCTCAAGATGATATGACGTATAAATAAGAACAGGAGCCAAACAAATTTAACAAGAATCCGGGAACCAAACAAATTTGATCAAATTGTTCAATTATTATACTATGCAGAATGACACAGGAAGAGAGAGAGAGAGAGAGAGAGAGAGAGAGAGAGAGAGAGAGAGAGAGAGAGAGAGAGAGAGAGAGAGAGAGAGTAGTGTTATGTTTGCATATGCAGTAGGAGCACAGACAGTAATATACTGATACAATAATTGGCTTCAAGTAGCTGTTTAGAGCAAACACGAAGGAAATTGCACATACAGTAGGAACACAAACAGTAACAACAACACGGTAAATGATTGCAATTAGCTATGTAATTAAATGTGGTCAGGCTAGAATGATGTGCTCTCCCGTCCACGCTAGACGGCTTAGCAATATTAATTAAGGTCTGCCTTAGGAGTATCATCGCACAGTTACCAAGACTGGAAACTTGGTATACTATGCCAGAGAGAGTGTCATGATGATGACACTCCTCTCTCATCTCATGAAACTCTCCCTTCTTTCTCCACATGAATGACTCAGTCATGTCAGCAAATTTGCTGATGTGGCATGACATTTAATGCTCATGACACTCATATGACACTTCCATTAAGATTGGTCTAAAGTCGTATCCGCATACAAATGGGCCTCAAATACCAGATCACTATGATTATTTGATTGAGGGTGGCCTTTTGTGAAACAATAAATGCATATGTGTTTAAGTGGCACTTGCCAAAGAAATTGAACCGGGTTTTATGAAACTTAGACTGTAAAACCTAAGGTTTCAATGAATACTAGTATACTACTACCACTACTAATTAATGTGTGTTATCCATATGCATCTTTTATAATAGAGTTGGGCATTCAATTCTGAGCTTTACCATGTTCTTCCAAAACAGGAGGATATCGTATCACTGCTAAGAATAAGTTCTGATTAATTTTCTGACACTTTCTCCGTATGTGTTATCATAACATCTACACATCCAAGTTCTTATATATGCTTGAGTGTTCATGTGTCGCACTTATACTTGCTCTCGTCCTTCTCTTATATATTCCACTCATGGTTTGAGGATTCGTCCTTCTCTTATATATTCCACTCATGGTCCGAGGAATCGGCTCATACTAGCTAGGTATAAGCTGCTCCCATGAAAATTCTGATGGGACGACTATATATCCCTCATGTTTAAGTTAATCATCATGTCTGTACGAGGCATGGGGAGTTGACTGATCAACTTGTATTCACATCAATTCTTTCTAAAGAAACAAAAATGAGGACTCAGAAGGTGATGGATCAAAATCTATCACTTCATTCATCAAACCAAATACACTATATAGGCTAGCTATAGCTGCCCTGTGGCCAGTCCTATGCTCGTCGCCGGTGCATTGCAGTTCATTCATCACAGCGTGTAAGATAGCTTCAGGGCATGTAAATTTGTGGTCCTCGTCGATAATACCTTACCGTGTGTATGCTATTCCTGTATGCGTTGTTGATTTGTGTGTGTGTGTGTGTGTGTGTGTGTGTGTGTGTGTGTGTGTGTGTGTGTTGTTCTTCATTTCTTCATCAGAGTTCAGAGTGTGTCGTGCTCATATAGCTAGTACTACGCTGTACGTGCATGCGGATCAGATTCGTCCTTCCTTATCCATGTTGTCTGGCTGAGTGCCTGCCACAATTTGAGAGGAACAAACGAAACTGGGAGAGAATATATGTGTATGTGGATATACATAACTTTGTAGTATATGATGCAAATCATGTATGACATGGAGCTGTCCAATCCAACTACCCAAGTCAAGAACTCCATCAGTTACTACATATTACGATTTGTCTAGCGAATATGGAGTTTCTTTTCCAACGTGATTTGCATTGCATAGACCTATTTTCTGACATATACAAAGGATGCACACGTCTATAGAGTTCCAAATCCTAAGGTCCAATTCTACGTTGCAGTCTACTCCACAGCCGTTGATCAGTGCTCAATTACATGACTTGGATATTTCTATAGCTTTGCAACTAATTAAATCCACATGTATGTCCATCTTTGTTGGGAATTTCAAAATGAAAATGCACATTTTAATCTGAGCATGCATACAACCACTATAACAACAGAAGTACCCCCCCCCCCCCGGTTATAAACTAATTAGCTTACCCTAAACATCATATATTTAAATTTGGAGTAAGCACTCATTAAGCAAAACAACAGAAAAAAATGTCAGAAGTGAGTCCAGTCATACTTGCAGGGCCAAGTGTCCAACACATGCATTTCTGAATGATCTGCAATCAGGCATACATGGCAGCAAATTTGAACTGCCTTACCTGACAGCAAATATAATGAAGCACCAGGCAAATATATATCATGAGTAACATAACAGAGAAGAGGAGGCCTCCCATGAGAGGCAAAAGCCACTCAGACTAGCCAAGGTGACCGCCCACAGACCTAGCTGAACCGGCTATGCAACCGGAACACACAAGGCCGTGTAGGCAAGTCATCCTTGGCTACCAAAGGCTGGCTATGGCCCTCATGAAAGGCCCCTCTTCTTCCTTCGTCCTACAAGCTACAATTGATCTGCAAGGTAGCCACTTTGATGGCTTGGTATTTATAGAAGGAAAGGGAATGCACAAGATGAACCGGACCGCCTCACCAATGCTGACTCAATGCATATCGGTTCACCCCATCCACAGCTTTCCAGATACTGATCACCAATCGTTGGCACCAATTATTCGTCAGTACTGGAATATATTCATCTACGGCGGCAGCTGAGGTTTCGGCTTCAGGCCTTGCACATTTTCGAAAGGTATGAAAGGGCAATCAGTTGTATATAGAATAACACCAATAGGCTTTCCGCATTTCCATTATGAGAAAACAAAAATGTCCTCCTGGTACAGCCACCCTCCATCTCCATATATGCAAACGATTCGCGCAATCCAAAGCAAATCTCCATATTCTCTTTGGATAGTATCACTGGAAGGGAATTCATCTCCCTGAGTCACCAAGTCTTTAGCGAGGAGTCAGTGTCATGCACCACCTAAAGTTATTTGTTCCCTGCGATTTGAGTTTGACCTGCATTATTGATAATACTGGGGTTAATTAGGTTCTCTCACATGGTGGTGAATGGTAGGTCTAAGCATACAAGAATCACCTCGCACAAGAAAGTTACTTTGAATTAGAAAAACATCACTGCATCTGTGGCAGAACCGCCCGACATAAACCGGCTTAAATGTGCTAACCATTATTGCAAAGACAATTAGGTTCAACTCGCACATCAGACGGAGCACATCGGCAGCCCGTCGGGTAAAATCCCGATGAAACCACTTAAACCTGGATCGAACAAAGCAGCATAACTCACGCGAAGGCGAGTCCAGAGATTACAACACTACACCATATATTACAACACAGAGAGTTTAACATAATTCTAGGATTACAAACTAAGTTCCACACTTAACAAAGTGCTTTGTAGTGCCCACATAAAAGAAGTTCACCAGAGTCCTTTATTTTAGCGGAAAGTAAACACGAGAACTAACGACGATAGGGGTGTCACGATGAAGCCTGATTCATGACATCACTCGTTCTTATCATCGTTGGCCGGGGACGTATCCCACTCCACGGACCAACCAGGTGGAAGAGTGCAAGGCCAGGTCAGACTGGCAATCATATCCTCAAAGGTTTCACCTGAAACAAATTATAGCCACAAGTAAGGCTGAGTACACTAATACTCAGTAAGGCTTACCCGACTGAGGGTATACTTAGCCCACTATCTAGACCTGCAAGGCCTTTGGCTTGAGGGGTTTGTTTTGCCGAAAAGCAATAGAGTGTAGGTCCTTACTTTTAATTTTAGCTTCAAGGTTCTAGTTCAATTAACCGTTCTAGGTGAGCATCTATCCAATAACATACATGGTGAAAATATTTATCTTTCATCAATCAACCATATTCATCATCATCATCATGTTCCACTTCTTACTCTATGTGGCAAAAGGGTTAAGCAGTCTCAATAACCGGTGAGAAACGGACGATTCGAATCGAATTTGTTAACCTGGTCAGGCAGACCTAAACACACGTCACGTGGTTACTCCCAGAGTCACACGTGTAATATTTCCCCTTTCTTTCTAGGTTGTGGATCAGGGTCACCATCCTCGACTACAGAGCCCCGCTCTGCACCCGCATGTGCGTGCATGAGAAAAACGTTCAAAGATGGTGAGGGAGAAGTCAAATCGCCGGGCCAATCAGGTACTTAAGCTTACCGATTAACATATTCTCGTCATGTGTCTAGTACGTTCAAATGCTTAACCACCACTACCACACACTGCGACCTTATCAACTTTCACTACACAGACGGGGCATCACAAGTACCACCACCCCGCCCGTAGACCTTACAGTTGTAGCATATAGTAAACATTCAACTCCTATATTTCTCGTGAGTGACAGGAAATCACTCGACTTCTACCGAATCATTAGCATAGCCAACTAGCGACCTATACATACTAGTGTTCAAACAGAGTTGCCTAGGATCATGCAACTAAGGTTCCAGTCAACTCCTATAAACTTAAATGCACAAGTAGATAGGAACAATAGTAATTTGCATAAATTTAAAATAGAAGGACATGCTCCGGGGCTTGCCTTTCTGGGCGTAGCTAGTCTTGGGCTCTTCCGAAATCGGGTTCGGGTCTTCAGTAGCTTCAGTTAGATTCACTTGAGCTTCACGTTGCTCACTCTCGGACTCGGGCACCAGCTCGTATGTTCCGTCAACGAGAGTAGTAGTATCTATATGAGATGCACATGGGTGAGTTGTTGTGATGGTAATAATTTATGAATTATTTCACAATACAGGTGTAATCCAACAAGACTCAAATTAGAAAATAAAACACTATCATTTTTCATTCATTGGGCAATCGTTTATAGAGTAGAAAACAATATTAGTTAGTTCATAAAGTCAAAGTGGGGTTTTCATCATATACCAAAACATACAAAAGTTATTTCCTTTAACAAAACTAACGATAACATGCTTTGTCCAAAACTATAGTTACACATCATTTCTGGGGTTGAAATTATTATTTAGTGTACTTCATAAAGTATAGATCTTGCTGTAAAAATTTGAGAAAATTTTCATGCAGCAGAAAAAATTATGAAAAACCATATACATAGCCACTGCTAGGATATGAAACTATTTATACAGAACAAACCATACAAGTAATAGTGCCAAAAATTTTTACTGAGTCGTGCCACACTTATGAGGAGTCCACTGTTAGTTTTTCAAATTTTATGGAGCAGTACACTAGGCATGAAAAATGTAATAAAATAGAGCTACATGGAACAAAATTAATTTTCACAGCTAGTTCTACTGAGTTCTAGAGGTTCAAATTTTTCCATCATGATACAGTACTCAAATAACAGCTCTGGTAAAAAATATTAGATTTTTTACATGCATAGGAACTATTTTCCTTGATTTAGTGTAAATATCCATGCTATTAATTAGTTGGAGTGGTTCCACTTATGTAAAAATTCTCAATATTTTTATACAGTAACTAAACATCAATTGAAAGGTTTTTTAAAAGTTTCAGCTCATGAAACAAAGTTAACCAGCAAATACAAACAAAACTAATTAATCAAGACATAAACCAAAATTTAATTAAACCTATAGTTTGGAGTGTCAAATGGATCTCAAATTTTTACAGAGTTCTACACTTGCAGTCTACAACAATCTTTCCAAAAATCACCTATAGATCATGGCTAGAACTTGAGATCTAAATAAAGGACTAATAAATTTGTATTTAATGTAGAACAAAAACCAGTGAGCAAAAGAAAAAGTGCATGTAGTGAAAGTTGTAGATCTAGTAACAAGGAATTCAGATCAATTGAGTTTGCATTTTTCTGATTTTTCGACAAATTTCTAGGCATTTTTAAAGTTTGCTATTTTGAGTTCATGGCGTTTTTACTCTTGGACCCCTAGAGTTTTGGCTCCTTCTCAGGATAAGTCCCTGGCCAAAACAGGGGAGGGCCGGCGGCGCCGTTTCCGGCGAGTAGGGTTGCCGGCGGTGGGGGGCCCGAAGGGGAAAAGAGAGAGGGGCTCACGGGCTACCTCTAGAGGGTCTTGGGGCTCGCGGACGCGGACGGAGGTGGCCTCGCCACGGAGAGGGGCGGCCGGCGGCGGTCTGGACCGCGGTGGCGGCGTTCCGGCGGGAGAAGATAGACGGGGCAGGGTGCAGGAGGTTTAGGGCGGCGAGGGGGAGCTAGCTGGGGGGGTCGTTCGGGGCGGAGGGAGACTGGAGGGGTGAGCTCCACGGCGGCTATGGAGGGGCGGCGCTAATGGCGGGCGACGGCAGCTCTGGACGCCGTGGGAAGCTCGGCCGGGCACCTGGAGCAGGGAGGGGAGTAGAGGGGGAGGTAGAAGGCTTGCTTGCAAAGCAAATGGAAGGGAGGAGAACCGGGCGAGGGCGCAAGCGAGCTGAGGAAGTGGCGCACGGCACGGCTCGGCGCGTCGTCACCATGGCGCGTCGAGCGGCCGTCCTCGGCGTGCGCACAGGGAGGTGGCGCCGCGTGGAGAGGCCGAGAGACTTCGGGAGAAACCAGGGCCGGGGGAGGGCCGGGGGCACGGCGCGTGGCCGGCGGCCTCGGCTCGGCCGGCGCTGAACAGGGGAGGGAGAGAGAGAAGAGAGAGAGAGAGTAGAGAGAGAGATTTGACCGAGTCAAAATTCAATTTTTCTCAAAACTTTCCGCATGAAATCGAAAAATTTTGAATACGAAAGTTGTTCAAAATTTAAAATTCTACAACTTTCATTTCAGGCATAAACTCATTTGAAGCCTAGTTAAAGAGTTAAATTTAAATTCTTGAGGAATGTACATTATTGCCCTATTCAAGTTTGAATTCAAAATTTTCCTTCAATTTTTGTATATCAACTTGAAAAACATTGAACACAAAAGTCGTTCATCATTTGAAACCCTACGATTTTGGTTTTAGGCAAAAGTTCATTTGAGCTATTTTTTAGAAATTATTTTTAAAGCATATTTGTTTAAAATTTGAAGGACAGTTTAATTGTTTGAAAACTGTGGTTTGAAAAGCTCGTCATTTCATGTGTAAAATTTCATTTTCTCCCTTTGACTTCAACTAGCATTTGGTTTATCATAACATTAGTGAGATGCCTATTTAATTTCATATGCATACTTGCATTGGGTTAAAAGTTATTTAAGGTTCCTGACCTATGCACATATACACATAGACACACATACATACACATGCATTTATTTCGACGTTTCTTAGTTAAGGGTACATGATTTGGTGCTAATAACCCTGGTTTAGCTAATTAAACACATGGGGTGTTACAGCATCAATTTCTTGGCTAATGCATGACCGCACTGAAATGCAATTCACGTGTCATGGTAATAAGTATCAATTATGTTGATTTGTATTCTTCCTGACAAAGGTTCATTTGTGTTGTTCTTGGCTTCTTGCTACTGAAGATTTGTGACCATCCAGGTGTTAGCTAGCACGCACTTCTCACTTCTCTGAAACCTTTTCCCTTCTTTTTTTTTGGGCACAAACCTTTTCCCTCCTTTTATAAGAGCATCTTGGCCTTATCAGCCTAGTAAGGGTTAGTTGACTTTTTGATGACTTTCTGCTAGATTCACTACTTTTATGTGTGTCAATCCATAATGGAGAGTGTCCTGTTCCTGCAGTAGGAAAGGAGACAGAAACCGAAATCCTTGGAAGGGAACCATCAAACGTCTGATGATGGGAATGGTTTAATTGAATACTTTACCTCCATGCTACCCTAGAAAATATGGAGCATGTTTCTTCTGAAAATTTGCCAACATAATAAAGATTGATTTTTATAAATCTACTATGCGACAACAACTTTGAAACTACTAAATCCTAAAATAGATGAGTTGAAATGGTTGAGAATTTTGCTGAGTGTTAGTTCATCTATACTTACGATGTTCACCAGGAATGACAAAAATCAATGGCTATCACCATTTCAGCCCTGAAGTTTCTATTATGATGCAAAAGATATAGTTGTGGTCTGGATCTCAAAACCTTAATGATTAGTACCTATTTTCTTTCTGAAATGCCGTTGCAGGAACTTTTTTTTCTCGAATACGCAGGAGAGCTGCGTATCTTTGTATTAATAGAGAGAAAAAGTCGGACCCTTACAAGCAGCACATCTCACTCCGAGCCGAGCTGTGAGTGGCTGAGAAACAATTTTTTTCCTAAAAATAAAATAAACACTTGACCACTAGACCACTCAGGACACAGATGAAACTTATCCTAGTCCAATGTCTTGACCAACACTCAAGGAGTTAAGGCTCCGAGCGCCTGCAAGACACCACAAATGGTGTTCATCCTTGAAAGCCTGAAGTGAACAGTCCACCGAAGCTGTATTTGTTTTGTATGAACTTGTATTTGTTTTGATGGTTTATGCTTGAATGAGTTTAGGTTCCATTTTTGTATTCCCAGATAACTCCACCGAAGCTGTTGGGAATTATATCCGTATTCAGCAAGTATGGTGGATTATGAGGCACAAATTGGATGTGAGATCTGGGCCATGGGAGCAATCAACAAAGGTAAAAGGTTCTTAGAAAGGAAAAGTGATTGAGATCTCATTTTGTGTGTTGGAACTTGGAAACACATCATCCGAAGAAAACGAAATGAAGTGGTTTATCTTTCAAAAAATTACAATTTAGTGTGTTTTAGCCATATGAAGTTTAAGTTGTTATTTTATTAGAATACCATTGTGATACTTTAGTTGTTTTCAAGATTTATGAAAAAAAAACATGAAGATTTTTTCATAGAAATCATAATTTTATTGTTGGAGAAAAAATAAAAGTGATTTTAAAATTATGATTTTTTATTGGATAATCAAACATAGTTTTAGGTTAGTTAGGTTTTAAAACTAGCTTTATAAATCTAGTTTTGAAAACTTTAGATCCAAACAACCCATTAATATGTGTTGTAGGCTGTTACACTCTGGCACTAATACTATGCTTGTTTTTAGTAATAACTAATAAAAAAATCTTAAATGGCAGATATTGATGTATATGGAAAAGGTATTCTGGGTGCACGTCTACATTTTTGCAAGAACAATATATAAAGAACCATATATTCCACTGGAATTTCAAAGGTATCCACTTTTTTATTTGGGCATGATGATAAAGTTGAAAACATTCTAGTCCACAAACGAAAAGGGAAATTACTTGAACTACTAAAGACCCCAATTACCAACCAAACAGGACAAAACCATAAAATAGCCTGTTGTGTATGTGTTTCATATCGGGAAACAAAATTCGTGCTTGATGTTGAAGATGCATTTCGTTCGAGCTTTCAAACGATCATGTGGCATAAATAGAAGCTTGGAAACGTACTTGAACTTCTAATGCAACCAAAGCTAAAGAAGCAGCAGATAAACCAAAAATGGGTAAATGTCATATGTCAACTGAGAAACCGCACATTCGATAGAATGGTGGAAAACACCTTCACAAAATGTGTCAAAGTCTTAAGGATTCTATGAAGGAAGGACATATGGAATAATTTTGAGATCGAACTTTCTTTCCTTTGTAAGATATAAAAAAATTTGACCTGCGGAGGGAAAAACCACACCCACGGCATTGTATTAAGAAGAAGACCTTCTCACACAGGTCAAGAAAACCCCCGAACCCCTGCCCCCACCCACACATAGTGGCCCGTCGCCTTGTGAGTTAGGCCAGACCCAGACTATGCTTTGGATATAGGGACAGACGAGGGGATTTTTTTACCCCTGCACTACCAGCCGGAAATCCGTCCCCGAAGGGGATCGAACCCTGGCCGGCAGGCAGAGGGCGCTACTGAGCGCAGCTAGCCACTACAGCTTCGCGGTCGTGAGAAGGTCTGGCGTCATTTTGTGGTGCCACTACAGCTTCTCACTACAGCTAGTCATTTTGTGGTAACGCCAGACATAAATGTGACAAACAGAGTAACATTCAAAAAAAACTCAACCATAGGGATAGACCATCCCCGCGGTTCCTTCAAGGATTAAGAAAAGGTTGTGGAGGCCGACATTAGCGAAAGGCAGCCTCTCTAGTTGAACAACCGAACTTTTTTGCCCTGGATCAGCTTGCACCACAACTGGGTGCCCAACCACTAAGTTGCCAGTTCGTTCATAGCGTTGTTTTTTTAATCAATCTCATATTTTATAATATTTGAGTTTGATCTTTAATATTTCGCATAGTCATAGTTCTACAGTACCATCTCTCCCACATGTACTTGTGACCTGTTTTAATATTTTGAAACTTCTACACAATTTTGTGCGTGGGTAAAAATGGGTGATTTCCACCTGGTATTTCGCCAAATGGGTGAGGCCACTTTGTTCCACTGTACAGTCATCATTAACCAGTGATTCTGGTCCAAATCAAACAGGATGAGAAGGGGGGCTCAAATTGGCCCTCCACGGCTAGATGGAATTGTGTTTGTACAGATTATTGTATAGACTATTTCACAAATATAGTTAGATGGAATTGTGATGTTTGTATAGATTATTGTATAGACTATGTCACAAATATAGTCTCCAATTGAGGCAACGCAATCTTCAACTTGGAAGGAGAAGGATGAATCACATCCGCTTTGCAACTCATCCAGATCAGGAAAAACACCTTCTAGTCGTGTGAGGACGACACAAAGTCTCTAGCTACTAAGGCTCCATTTGGTACATCTTCATTTCCAGGATTCTTAGGTATTTGTAGCTCCAAAAATATCCATCAGAATTGTTTGATCGAGTCATTTTCCTTTCAGTATAGACTAAAAATAGTGCCTCAAGGCTCTTGATTTCAACATACAAACTTCAAATCTGGTGTGGACCTTTAAAGCTCCAACTGTGCCAAACGGGGCCTAACTTATGTTAGAGAAGCAGCAGCAGCAACAATGGCTTAGAAAATCTTAGACCTGGCGTTACCACAAAATGACTACATGATCAAAATGCTCTTCGATGGCAACTTTAATTATGCATGTAACCTCTCCATATGGAACCAGGCATGTGCAAAGTTCGGTCGAAGAGTTACGACCTCCCGTTCATGAGGAAAGTTTGGCCACTTGATTTTTTGGTTATTAACCATAACAAAAGGGATTCAAATGATCAGTAGGGACTATCATGCCACAAGGATCGTCAATGGTGGGACTACGGCTACCGTTCTTACTTCACTGATGCTTTTTTCAGGGGTCAAACTGACATTGCCCCTCCCCCCGGGGATTCAAATCTCCCCTGCTTGTGACCAAAATGCCCTCGGGGATTCAAAAGGGGTTCACTGCATGTTCAGGCCAGGGCCTAATTTGCTGAAAACCCAGCTCAACTAGAATCCCCAGATTTGATATATACTAGGAGCCAATTTGGCTTCTCTTCCACTATGCGCAACCGCGCCTTCCTTTCCAATAACAGCAGTCACTGCAAGCATCCTCAACATGGATCATATGATACTGTGGTACCGACAGGGTAAAGATTGTTGAGGATCATATGATCCTCAACAAGGTAAATACACTACCTACAGATAGCTCAGGTAAGAGTTCACCTGTTAGTGATGGTGGATGAATACACTACTGTTATGTGGGGCACGACCTATCATCGCATCGCAACAGAAGCAAACCAAAGTGGCTAGGCACTTGGGATATTCAGTTAGTTAAGATATAGTTCGGTTTGGTTAGGAGATTTGGTTTGTTAAGATAGCAGTTTGGTTTAATTAAGAGATTAGAGTTGTTACGAAGAGGAGTCTGATTAGTTCAGTTTGTTTAGGAGTTTTTGGCTTGCGGAAGAAGCACATGTAATCAGGCCAATATATAAGGCCACCGATTGTACATTTGTACTCGGGAAAGGCAAGCAAGATTACTCTATCCATCTCTACCTCTGTCTTGAACAAGCGTAGAGCAGTCGGGGCTTGACCTCAGCCCTCTGCCGCCCGGTATCTGGCCAAGAACCTTTGGCCATACTAACTACATCCAAGAAATAGTTCAGACAAGCGTACAAGTAACAAAGGATATTATGCTATTTTTATTTACATTTTTTCTTCACAGTAAGAAACATAAAATATTATAGATGGAATCCTATAATCCACAACTACTTACATTCAAAATTTCCTAAGATTATTAACAGGTTCTATCTTGCAAACTCTCACAGGGATTCTGCAAAGACAGGAGAGAAAATAAGTCAGATATCAAATCAGAAATCATTTGTCACATCTATACAATCAATGTTGATATGCATTGGAAGCTTCTCATAATAGAGTGAATTGGATTCTATTCAAGTGCTTATAGAAATGTTGAGAAATAGTCAATAATGGAATGAAGCCGTTGAGAAGCACTGATATTTCATGGAATACATTATACATGTGAAATTATTCATCAGAAATTCCCAGAACAAGTATATAATCACTCAGAAATTTTAATTTAGTTTGATTGTTTTGACAATCTTGGAATTACTTAGTATTGAGCAGATACTGACTCTTGCAGCCAGAGTGGTTGTAAATCTACATAATTAGTACAAGCATCATTTATAGCAATAAAACTTGAAGGGTCATCATTTCTCGAATTATATAAAACAGTGAGATACCAAGCCTATAATCAACTATCAAACTTAAAGTTAATCATCAAAATCCTTGTATATAACTGATCATACATTGTTTCAGGAGAAGTCTGTCATTAGCAAAATGGGAAGACTATATGATGGAATTCTGGACATGATCGTGTTTATAGACAAATTTGTGATGAAAACCAATTATACAGTAGTACAAACTTACCCTTCATCCTTTTAAGGTCTACAGTTATTTCTGCTGTTGATCTGCGGGAAACATCTGCCAGTGATATAGGTGTTAGTGGGGGCGAGGATACTTCACTGCTCTCCCTGCTATGCCTAGACTCCAACAATTTATTCACAGTAATAATAGGAGTTCGTTGACTATTTGAAGGTATCGAATAACTGCGGGTCATGGCAGCAGGTGGCCGTGGAAGTGGTGATGCTTTATGTGATGGCGGTGAGATACGGGCTGGTGCATTAGGCATCTGCCGCCTTGAAACCAAAGGACCAGAATATCCAACCAAACCAGGACGGATGCTGCCTACATTCGCCGGAGGCCTGGGCAGTTCATGCAGCTCACTTATTTTGGGTGTTGTTGTTGGGAGTGAAGTGACCCTAGGAGTAACTTTTGGAGGCAAAGATGACTGCCAACCTGGGCCATGTGATTTTGTTGACAACACCCGAGAAGGATAGTTCATTGACTGTCTGCGATCTGTTGCAGGAAACAAGGGATTGCTCGATCCTGTTTTGCTTGGAATTGGACCAGAAAAGGTTTCCCTCTTCATTTTCTTAAAATCTGAAGTGGAGTAGGAATAAACTAGTGGTGCTGATATCCCCTCATTATTCGATGGCATCTTAACAGGTCCGCTGTATATGGAACTCGGCTTAAAATCTTTCACCAGTGGAGAGGAGTGCCACAAATTTCCTGTCACATAAGATTTACTTGCAGTTGGACCTGAAAGAGGTGATGTGTTGGTGACTACTGGAGCGGGATTCTTTTCATCGGCTGGTGTCGGGAGTTTGTAGGAATGAACAACTCTTTTTGACAGGTTCATTCTGCGAAACCTCATAGATGGATCAGGCACATTCTCGGCAAAAATGGGTGCTGATTGGGTAACAATATCAGGCTTCACATGAGGAACAACGAAAGTCGCCTTTATTTCTTCAGCATTGTCCTGTACAAACATTTGTTAGCTCAAAGAATTATATGACTCAAGATGCAGTGCCATCCAGACATAAATGACAGAAGAACTGAGGCATGAAATATCAATAAGGACTAAACCTATAAGGTGCGTATATTTAAATTTCTGGGTTATCATTATCACATGTTATTTAAAACTTAACATAGCAAGGATTTTTTATATTAATGTTCTCCATCAGAAATGATATTATTCCAAAGAAAGAATGGAAATTTTCAGTCGACTTCATTAGGCTAATCTTATTCTGTTTTATTTGACATTTAAATCTGGGACCTATGATTTAGACAGCACAAGTCCGACCTTAGTGACTGAATTTTAGTTCAACAAAAGTTTGAAGCCCAAACACATTTAAATCTCATTACCCAGGCATTACAAGACACATTTGAGTAGAGCACAACATAGATTCAGTCATTATTTTGATAATCTCACCCTAGAGGATTCATGTGACTATGAACAAGAATAAACTCATTTATCAAAAACTATACCAGGAAAATGTACAGCGCATAATTTGAGAGCTTAAGATTACCTGCTCAAGTTCCTTCATAGGTCTTGGGGAACTTGTTGGTTGAGCTTGATCCAACTATAACCAGAAACAAATAAATGTACCAAAGTTTTAGGAGGGTAAGAAAAGGAGGAGATAAACAAGCACTTTCAACAACAACAATAAAACCTTTATTTCCAAGCAAGTTTAGGCAGGCTAGAGATGAACCAGTAAACACTAAACAGTAGCCAAAAAAATTAAAAGGCAGGCATTTTCACATGCTTTAATCGAGACATTAAATTGAAAATTCCAGATGAGATACATGTTTCAAAGAGTAAAGAGTAAAGTTATCTGAACTGTAGCATAAAAATATTGTTTATCTCTCCATACGTTAACAAACACACTTTCGTAATCATGTAATTCTAAAAGTCAAAATGTGAACGCAATCCAGTGCCATCATGTTGGACGCATGACAAATATACAAACAGAGTTATTGCATTTGGTACAAGGACTATCTACCCTCTGAACTTTCTTCGTGGGTGTTCTAACCACTACCTAACCAAACCAAGTTTTCTTTGAACTGAAGAAAGCTAACTGACCACAAAAGATTGAAAACAAAAGTAATTATTACAAGGTTCTTGTATCCTGAGATGCTGAGGAAACATAGCTACATAAATCGATTGAACTGATCAATTGGATTAAAACTTACATCCATTAGACTTGTGGAAGAGGGAAGGTCTTTGTCCCCATCATTTATCCCGTAGTCAAAACTTAACTCACTGCCGTCACTATGGTTATCCTGGTAAGAGCTGTAATCATCAATATCACTGTCATCATCCAGTCCACTGAAGTGGTAGTCAATATGCTGCTTCTCAGCAACTGCTTTGATATAAGGCTCTAGAGCCTCTAGATGCTTCAGCCCTCTCCTGAAAAAACTGATCTGAAAGTCCAACCAGTGGTAAGATAGTTGTAGTATTGCCACTTCATGTGCATCATCATTACTTATAATTCTATGAAGACAAGTTAAGCTACCTGAGCAGCATGATGGCGAGCAGCCTGGGTTAAAATGCTTAGAAATTGACCTTGCTTTAGCGACTTCAAACGAAATATAAACAACGCTGCCTCCTCTTGGTACTCGAGAAATGAAGCTTGCAGTTGTTCGGTGGAGAATGATTCGGATTTGGAGTGCTTTGATCGCCCTTTATCTTTATAGGCTGCTCGCATACCTTCATATTCCACTCTGGGGGGGAAAACATTAGGAGGAAAACTACATGCCATAAAATGAATAAGATGACATTCGAGTAAATTTTTACCTTTTCTGATCACATTGATCTTTCATTTCCTGCATCAGTACAAAAGAAATGTAAGGACTGTATGAGACATGATCACGTAAGTATAAGGAACTAAGTCTGTCTTTTATTGGAAATGATGAGAAATGCACTATGGACAATACAAGATCGCAATATTCGAAGGTGAAGATTTATACAATTGAATGAAGTCGACAGAAACATATCAAGGAGATCAAACCTCTACAACTTGTAGCTCCTTCAGAAGTGACTCCGATGGGTTTGTGATTGTATTTATAATATTTGTACGCTATTAAAAGAAAGGAAAAACACTTGTTAGAATGTCAGTCAAAACAAAGTCGAAAGAATAAAGAATATATTAAACAGCATGATGGATTTGAAGAAGTGTGTTGTGATACAATTTTACAAATTACAATAGTGTCAAAAGAATTTACATAGCTATCCACAAACTTCTGCAGTTCAAACTGGGCCTTCCCTAGCATCATCAGCACTCTACCTGCAGGTAAAAATAAATGAATAAAGAAAAAAAGACCAAACACTTTGAAATAAAGAACTAGCTCAATCAGAAAAAAAAACATAACATTTTGTTTTCTAGTTCACTTAAAGCTAGAAGAAAAGTAGCATAATAGCAAGAGTTTTATATGAAGGATTTGATAATTCTCCTAGCAACTAACAAGCAATAGTGTGGATTCTAGGATGGCAAAATCAGTACAGGGACAAGATGACCCATTTTAGAACTTGTGGAGGCTCAGTGGACGCGCGTAGACAAACACAACTTTTGGGGGCGATAAACTGGACATTTTGAGAAATAGCACAGTGCAAAATTTTATTTTCTAAAAGGCAGTTCCAAGAATAATTTCTGACCGCAAAAGTCTATGTATCATACGTGTCTAAATATTCAGACAATTACTCACCACTTTCATCATCATCATAATTCAATGCAGCTTTTTCAAGCAAGCAAGTTCCCATTTCCTCCATGGCTTCTGCAAACTCTGCATAAATGGATCACATGTAATTATAAGAACACTATGCAAACAATATACCTGGATGTAGAAATTGAGGCGGTGTTGTTTCATTCAAAAGTTAAAACATCATACCATATACACTATTTGTTGTTGCAGCTGCAGCTGAAAGCAAGCTATCATAGCAGCTCCTCATTTCATCCATTTCCTGCAAAGTTGCACTAAAGGTGGGTTACAAAATTCTTACTTGCACTAAAGGGTAGTTGTAGCACAGCCTGCAGTGAGGGTTTTATGCTTTTCTATTAAAAAGAGTGGTTTCAGTTACAAGAATTGGAATGAACAAAACCAAACCCTCATATTATATCATATCCTTCTCTCTCTCTCTTTTTAATATCATTCGCACGAAAGTGACTGGTTTGTGATTTCGTCCAAACTTTCAAACAACACAGTGGATTCTAATCCAACAGATTGGTGTACAACTCTAACCATGAACCAAATCCTCAACCAGTAGTCGGCTCAAACATTTATCATATATGGTTTCGAAAACTTCAATCAATTCCTCTAAATCAGCCTGACGCCCATATCTGAACAGCTTTGACCATCATGTCCTCGCTAAGATGCACATAGCATCAGGCCATCAGCACGGCAGGAACTGTAAACATTGTCTATGGGATGGAATATGCTTAGATGACTGAGCCCTCTTGGATTTCAAAAATGTGTTTCGTCACTGATGTGAATATATGAACGCCCAGCAACCAACACCAGGTTAAACAAAGAATCTGTTACTGTCATAACGACTTTGAATTGCTGACTGCGAGACCAGTTCTAATAGCGCCAAGCTTCAGAGACTTGGACTATGACCAGCACGAAACAAGGCACGAAATACCAAATGCTTCTGAACTCTAATGACCACAACATAACACATAAAAGCAATCGAATCCAGACATTTCGCTGATTATATACGAATTACGGATCAACAATTTACAGAGAAGATTTTCCACAGTTTAGTTCACGCTTCACATAAACGGTTAAAAAAAGGTATATGGCAAAATAACAACGGTATACGGCGTATGAGATAGGAGCAGAGATCATTCGGTTCCAGGCAATCACTGCGACCCAGGAACAAAGTCACCGCGGTCAACACGGGCCGCGAAACCCAGCGCGCGCTGAAGAATCGCGGCTCCTCGACGAGGACACGCGATCCGTTTTTGGCGCGCAATCGCGCCCCGACAGCGCGCCACGGCCGAGGGGAGGATCAGGGGGGGTCAGGGGGGGGGGGGGGGGCAAATCGGGCGGTGGCCGATACCTGGGCGGCGTGGACGAGCTCGTCGAGCTTGGCGGGTGGCGGGGCGTGGTCCCTCCGCTCCCTGTGGTGGTGGCCGAAGCCCCGGAACCTGCGCAATGGCGATTTCATCCCGCCCCTCCCCGAGGCCGAGCCCCCAGGCCGGAATCGCGGGCTCCGATCGGCGAGCGGCACCAGGAACGCGGGTGGGGAAAGGGGCGGCGAGGAAGGCGAGGCTTGGCTTGGCTTTCGTCGTCGTTGCTGCTCTCGGGCTTTGGAATTTTGGGGACCAGAAATGGAGGGGGGGAGAGAATAATCAGTCGTCGGAGACGGGCAGCAGCGGGAGGGAGGGACGAGCCTTTATGGCGTGGTCTTTTCCGGAGAGATGCATTTTGGTCTAGGTTTGACCAAACAAAATTAGCGTGACCCTAGAAGAAAGGGCGAGAAATGGGCAAAAATGGCATAAACTAAGGGAGATTTGCGAATAGACAATTTATTTTTCAAACTTACATAATTAGATTCTAGAATATAGTATCACGCTGATGGCAGGTTAACTAGTTCATTTTTTTTCGTAATTAAATAAATTGTTTTAAGCAACATATATTTAGAAATGGGAGTCAATAGTACCTGCTGTTGTGACCATTATCTACACTCGAGAAATGGATACCGGTCTTGACACATTAACCATTTTTTTATATACTAGGTATGTGCCCGTGCGTTGACGCACTACGGGCGGCATACAAATTTCATAGCAATACATAAAGTATGGGCAAGACATAGTATTTTCAAATTTAATAATATCCACAAACAAACTTTACATAATACTCTTAAAATTAATCAAACCAAGGTACACCATGATATCAAATCCAAACAACTGGCTTTTAAGCTTATAGGTCAGTGCCCGTGCCTTGCTACAAACAACAAATGTATGAGCTCAAATTGTTTGTAAGATATTTATTTATATTTTTAAAGGCTTATGGAAAATACAACTCAAGGAATACAAAAATATTGGCCAGGATTCGTAGGGAGAGATTTGTTTATCTCATCCCTAAATCAAAATTGTGTATATCTACATTCAAGCATGTTAGTTGGGTGAGCACCCTGGAAGTTCAATCCAGAACTATTTGCAAACTTTCATATATTATTTAAAATTTAGCCAATATTTA
Organism: Panicum virgatum; assembly: GCF_016808335.1. Classification (NCBI taxonomy): domain Eukaryota; kingdom Viridiplantae; phylum Streptophyta; class Magnoliopsida; order Poales; family Poaceae; genus Panicum; species Panicum virgatum. The sequence continues at coordinate 25,898,598 of NC_053151.1, read as the reverse complement.
TTCGGAAGGACTTGTGCAAATTCCAGAAGACTGAAAACATTATAGGAAGACAAACACAACAGCCAATCAGAGCAAAATGTACAAAAACGTGAACCGGCGCGTGCTGCCCTCTAGCAAATCCATTCATCTGACAAACACTTGTCTTTTATATTCGTACAAATTGAAATGTAGCAAAGTCATTGTATCCTATACTACATTGAAAGTTTCTTTTTTGAAAAATGGTATATAGTGGATAGGCGGAACCACAAATGGGCGAACCTAGATATCCATAAATGAGGCTACAATGACTCTCGACTATCCAGCTGGTCCCTGCAATCCCCTGCCCCAGCAACCACTGCCTTGTCTAGAATTACTTCCTACACAATAATCCCTAATAAAAACCATGCTTATGACCAATGTACAAATTTGAAGATAAATATACTAAAAATTACAAAAAAAATCAAGACAAATTACATATAGTGCATAGGGCAATGTAGGGGAAATGAATCTATAAAGTTAAGATATGTCTCTTGTTGATTTAATAATTCAAGACACAATAAAAGTTTAAATGTCATTGTCATTGATGTGGCCATTAGGAAAGTTGAGCACCTGATAAGTTTGATCCGAAAATAGCATATCAAGCAATATTATTTTCCATAAACAACATCATCCTAAACTCAGGCACATCCCTTGGTCAATATCTACAGCTCTTCGTAGTTGCAGAACTGAAGCAACAAGCTACAGGGCTGGGGAGTTCACATGATTTGCAAACACTCAGGCATGTATGTCTTAGGTAATACTCTCTTCAACCACAGAAATGCATGCACAATCAGTTCATTGCATAATGTAATTGACTATGCACTGCGCATTGAACAATTTAAATAAATATTGCACATAACTTACGTTCCATGTTGCTACCTTCCTAGACAAAAATGACCCAAAATGTAAAAACCAAGAACCACTTGAAAGTATTACTGCCACTCAGAAACTTAGATATTGTGAGGGTTCAATTTTTCTGTGCATATATAGTTGCTAACTCCAAATTATCTGCTAGATTAAGACATCAAGATAAATAAACAGTCGTGCGCATATCAATTTGCTCTCTCCTACCTTCACACGACATAGGGAATTTCCTGCCATCACAAGTTCACAACACAATGGCGTACCAATGTTGGCTTTGGTTCTAGTGCTTGTCTGGCAATTTCTGCAACAATACATTGAAGATCTCAAAATCATACAAGAGTGGACCTCAATATCAGATTGATCTACAAAATATCTGACAAACTATAGGGTGGCAAGTTGGCAACCTGTAGCTTAATTGAGCTTGAATAAACTTTAGCTGAACTGGGCTCAATGAACATGGTAATAAGGGAGAACTTTAGCACCGCAAACCGTAAAATTGCTTTTTCTTCAAATAACCCATCTGCAAAATCCCACTGTATGAATTACAACATGAAGAGCTGAAAGAATTTCAATACTTGCACACTAAAGCTGACCTAGTCAAATTGTTGCTTTTGGAATTATGGAAGCTAGCATATCACATACCTCAAGATTTTTAATATCTTGATATGAAATTATAGTTATGAAATTTAGATTAAAAATCTTGATATGACAAACAATATCAGTTTACAGAATAGATACAGATCATTACATCCAAAGATTTAAAGTCAAAGCAACTGGAGGTATGGAGCTTTAACAGTACAGTTGATTTATGACATCGAGTTAAAGCCAAAAGCTATAATTTTCTCGCATGGAGCTTTAACAGTACAGACCACAGTAACAGTGAAATATTCAAAAATCACTCCTGATGGGACAAGAAAGGCAAAGGCTAACCAACCATATTTGTAACAAGCTAGCCTGTGAATTTCCTAACATTGTTCAAGGATACATAGCAAACTGAGATTATTCATATTTGTAGATTTAAGAATTTTATAGTTGAGTCAGAGCAAGCCTAAATTTTGTTTGCCCAACACAAATGAGCTCCAATGGATGACCCTCCATAAGGCTTAGCTTTTTTGTGCTTGTAAAAGGTAGATAGACTATACGAGATGCTAAGCTCTTGCCAGAGGCTAAAATTCCGACTCCACCTGATATCCGTATCAGGCCAAATCTATACTATATAGGGTTTCAGGGGCTCTCACCTTGACGGGGATGCTGAGGCACAGATGAAAAATAACTGGATGTGGCCCTCGACCTCGACAATTGCATCGAAGGGCGCAGACCCCGCGCGAGGTCCTCCATCAGATAGATCGCATCCTTGACGACACGTATCCCATGATCCCATCGAGCTGCAGGTCGGCGCCGATGTACGAGACGACGCGGGCTCAGAAGTGCGCCCATGGCCGTAGGTGACTCGCCCAAGCTGCGAGACGGTGGTAACCGATGTCGACGACGAGGCGTAGTCAAGAGCGAAGAACTCCGGGCGGATCTTGTGTGCGGCAGAAAGGATGATTTCCTCTCCGCCGGGATGTGGCGTCGCATGGCCGCTGGGATCGAAGTCGACGGCGATGGGGAGCTCGCCTGGGGAGAGGTCGCAAGACGCCGGCGGCTGTCAGGAGCTCGCAGGACTGGAAAGGCTCCCACAGCTCAGGCCCTGGCGTCGCGGCGGAGGAGGGGCCGCGGCTCGCGGCGTAGGAGAGGGGTGCTGAGGGGCTGCGAGCTCGGGCCATCGGAGAGCCTCCCCCGGCTTGCGCCCTGGCGGCGCCGCGGAGGATGGGGGCTGCGCGAGGGGAGGGCATCGGGGCGGAATCAGTGGAGTGGAGGGCTGGGGGCAGTCAGAGGCGGGCGACGGAGGGGTCAGATCGCACGGAGACGATCGTACGGTCACAGTATCTCGGGGGACGTACGACGGGGCACGCGACGTACGAAAGGGAGGGGATGACGAAGGAAAAAAAAGTGACCGCCTTTTTTTAGTAGTAGAGATAGAGACTTGATTGTGTTTGTTGGGAAAAAAGAACTGAAACTAGATATCAACAACAACTCGTTGATGCTAAAAAAAAATAAAAATATATACAACGTACAAATTGGTCCCATGACATTTTTTTCATGTTTCGTTCTTCCAATTTTAGCGAATGGATGGAACTCTCATGAGTCATGGCCATTTTAGCGAAGCAAACAACATTTTTGAACAATTTTCACTCAGCAGTAGCTTTAGTGAAACTAGTCAAAATGATGCGGCACTAATGAAGGGTGCTTAGGGGTGGTAAAGAGTCTAAAATTTAGAACTAGAAAATTTAAGGACCGGATCCTAAAAGAACTGAGCTCAAAATATTTAAGAATCTTGTTGGGCTGTGAAGAGCCCATTAAGGTCATGACCTCATTACCACCCCTAAGGGGTGCTACCTCCGCTGATTAATATATATACATGAAGAGGGAGTACAATATATTTATAAATCGGAGATAACAAAATAATCATGTCATGACAATAAATTTGGTAACATATGCTGAAAATCAGTACAATGAAAATATGGGCACATTTGGAATTATATTAGTACCACCCTTGCCAAGTGAATCGAACTTTGAGAAAGGGCGACGTAACCCAAATTAATGATTTAAATCGTTTTTATGTACAAGTAATCCAGTTTTATCAGTTTGACCGTATAAATCATGCTGTATCAAGTAGTCGTATTATATTATCACAATGGTGTAGAAATGCATTATATGCAAACGCTGATTTTGTACGTATACTCCAGTTGTGCTGCTGCGTTTTTGGCAACCTGGTTTAGCAGATGGACGGCATTGAAGAATTCATGCTTGACCAGAAAAAAAACCGAAGCACACATTTCCCATTCTGTTCCAATGTCGTGTCGTGTGTCGTGGGGCATCTCATCTCGATCATGAGAGAGCAGATCACACGATCAACGCACGTAAAACGTAACTAATCCATTTGAGGATGCTGCTGTTTTCCCGGCACTCCATCCTAACCACACCATCATCGTGGACTCATTGCGGTGCGCATTCTACGTGGCAGCCACGATCAGGATTCAGGAGGGAGATGAGGTGCACGCATTCTGCACTACTACAGAAACATTGCATTGTCTCAGTTGGGAAACCTCTGTTGTCCCAATTTTCCAATCGGGAACGCCAGGCCGGGACAAAAAGGGGTGCCCTTTTGTCCCGAGTCTGGCAACCGGGATAAAAAACACCCGGGACAAAAGGGGCTGCCAGCACCACGTGCCTGGCGCACCTTTTGTCCCGGTTGGTGTTATGTCCATTTTTTTTCCTGTTTCTCTTTTCTCAATTTTTTCTATTTCAATTATATTTTTACATTTCAATTAAACTTATGTATTGAAATTCAGTGTTTAAGATCTCCACTAATATATATATATAGTTACTTATATAATATTTGTCCTAGATAGTTTCCATATATAAACATATATATATATATATTAGGTCTATTGGGGTACCTGGGTATGAAATAAGATATTACATACCCGACCCAGCCAGCACCACCCAGGCGCACCGAGCATCTGATTGCCCCCGCGTTGCCCTGTTTTTCCCTCACGGTTTTGTTCCGCGTCAGCCCCATCCCCACCCGGCCACCCCACGACCCACCGAAGCGGTTTCTCCTCCCAGCTCGTGGTTAGTTTTCCCGACGCTGCTCCACCGGCCTGCTCGCGATCTGTCCGCCCTTCCTCCCGGCGATGACCCCGGGACTGGCACCGCCGGTGAATCCCTGCGTACCCCCGCGGTCAAGGCGATGCCCTCCCGTTCCCGTCGCTGCTCACTCCTCCCATCGCCGGTTTTCCCGACGCCACTCCGCCGCCCAGCTCACGGTACGTCTGCTGTTCCTCCCATCGCCGATCCGGGGACTGGCGACGCCGGCCAGCTCCTGCATGTCCCCGCAGCCAAGGCAATGCCCTCTCTTTCCGACGCGGCTCACTCCTCCCGTTGTTGTTCCGTGAGACCGCTCAATTCTCTGCATCGGCGGCGACGGCAACAGAAGCGTTGGACGGACAGTAGGGATCCAATCTTCTCCGCGACAGCTTGATATTCCTCCCGTGTAGATGCTCCAGCGAGTCATGTGCCCCATCGAGCTCCTCGCCCTGCGCAAGTTGCTCCTTGATCTACCTCACCCTGAATCCCCAAGGTGCGCAGATCGATCCAAGTATGCCCTGCGAGCATGTTTTCCATTCTAATTTCCTCTTTGCGAGCAGATAAAAGATTCTTGGAGAGGAGTATCTTAACTAGTTCTAGTTTATTTGGACCATGGCGGATGTGATTTCTGGATGGATATTGGTTGAGATTTTTTTTTTCAATCGGCTGCTGTTTTACTCCCTGCTTGGTGCGATGGGGCCACCGCTGCCTGCTGGGATGACTGGATCTACCCTGGTGCCAACGACTATTCGACAATATGCTGAATGCCAAGACCTCCTTGCGAAACTGTCAGGTGATGCTTGCCAGTGCTGGTTCAGTCTCGTTCCCCATTGTCATCAGTTTGTACTTCAGCTCCTGCATATTTTGTTCTGGCTCCTGCATGAGATGGGTCCAGGAAACTTCAGTCTTCTCTGCATTTATGTTTTTTGTTAATAGTTCAAGTTATGCAGTAAAGGTTAGATCAGGGTGCCAATTACATGATTTTCTTACAGAAATACCTTTTGTTTCCTGAAATCCTATCAGTATGTCTTCTTAGATCGCACTGCACCTATTAAACTTTGGGCATAATATGCAGTATCGATCAATCTATACTTATCTATATATAGGTGTTGATCGTTCAGATTTGTGGTTTCTGATTGTTACACTTTATGGCATGCTTAGTAGAACTTCTTGTGTGACAAAGAGGTGCTCATATGCTCATAAATCTTATATCTAATGAACATTGTTGTCCATATGCATGCTTATGTATTCTCAACGGGTATTATATTTGGACAACCTATATCAGACACTCTCCCAGATGATTGGATTTCCACACTCCGTGTGAGATTCTATCATAAGTCCCTGATTGAGTGGCTAACAAATGCGGACCGAATTAGGTGCAGGGATTGAACCGATGCGTACAGTTTCCTACCAGTGAGTCGTTCTTCAAATTTGGTTGCTGGTCCAAATATTTAGATTTTTTTTCCATTGTAGCTGATGAACTCATCTTGAATTGTGAATTGCAGTTTAAGCTGGGCAAGCACTTATCTCGCTGCAGCTGGCAGTGCACTGGATGAATTTTGCACATGGACATGAAGTGCATCAGAGAAGGTAAGGTACATTCCACCATTGCAAGTGCCTGCATTATCTTACTAAGGTTCATTAATATTTGTTATACTTTGTATGATTACAGAATCCCTGTTATGCCATATCACGAGCTCCCTAACTAATTGACCGTAAATAAGGTAGTATAGTATAGATAAAAGAACATGATGTCTCTGTTATTTCAGCTGGCCTGATATTATCGATTAGTTCAGATAAAGTCCCTTGCTAGTGATGACATCCTAATAAATTTCCTTGTCCTCACACAATTGACACAAAGGTTAGTGCATATTGATTTGCTGACTGCAATCTTAATTGAACCTGTCCACCTGGATTATCGATAATTAGTTCATCCTGAGTCTTAGATTCACATAGACTTCTCTGCAATTCTGCAGTTCATTGATGAGGTGACCTGCGGTTCTGAGCTTAGCCGCGAGCTAGATGTCATGTATAGCAGATTACAATGTTTTGATTGGATGTACGGGCACCATAGGGTGTCCTGGTGCTGATTCTTGTGGCGACGAGCTGCCATATACTCGTTTAGCACATGTCTTTGCAATACCAACGGATGTTTCACCTGATACTGAATTTTTCTTTAGGGAAACTATTCAACTGAAACTGATTAGGATTTGCCATTTTTGATTTATTATCCCATCATGTGTAGACCAATGTTAGATCATAGATTTACCCATCATCAACAACATCCACTAGTGAAACTGTATCCAAATGAACCATGCCATGAGATTAGGAGGCCGTGAGCATACGAACTATAGCAGATTGTGCAAATAGAGTCAATGAAAAATTAACTTGTGCTCTGTGTTTAGGAATGCAATCATGTACCAATATTTACCAAAATATACTCAATTTTGTTATTAAATTTTGGATGAATCAACCATATGTGTCGCTGCCCCTCCTCTTTCCTGAACGGTTGCTCTTTAGTTGGCAGCACGCCCACTCAGTCTGTAACTCTGCATCTCCCATCCAATTTGGGTGCACTAGTACTTGATTTAATTCCACCTTAAATAAATCTAAGCAGACCATTTGAGATCTGATTGGTCTATATTGCTTCATGATGTAATTACATACCATTTTGCTGCTGATTGTCTCCTAGACCAAGCAATTTATTACCAATCATCGTTTTCCTGTAAAGTTTGACTGTTGAGTACCTGTTGTGAAGATGAGTGCCTGTTGAGAATTCAGATATACAACATGCTTTTGTTCAGAGACGGAGATGTCCAGATGCGCATTGTTGCAGCAAACTTATGTTTGATAAGGTTTCTTTCTAGAGAAACTACATTTATTCAGACTCCTTAGATGCATACTGATGACTATCTACATAAGTGATAATTTTTTGGATAATAATATAGATTAATCAATAGAATGCACCTCGGGTACCCAGACCTATCCAGTTCAACTTCTATGCAATCATTTGGCAATGCTGATGTTATTAATGGCAAATATAGTCTGAATTTGATGGTACAGTCCTAATGTTTATTAACTTCAGGGATTTGCTATTCCAATATTTTCTTGACAAGAAAAAATATCCAGTATCATGCTTGAAACAGAATTGTTTGGATTTATCGCAATGTGCCAATCTGAAATCTTGATAAGTCTCAAATCGGTCAGGTTTTTCTCCTCATCAAATTACTGATTTCAGTATTATCTACGGATGTGGTGAGCGGGGGTAAGAATGTGAAAAGCCATCAAGGAGGTTGCCAAGTGAAATGACATGGCATCTGCAAAGGTGCGACTAGTTTAATGTTACATGTTTATTTCAGTTCATCAGCTCCTAGCGCATATCTCATTTAATGTGTACCTGCGCTTCTATATGCTTAGTCGTTCACATATCACAAATCTGCTGGAGAGGGATCACATCTGAAAATGAATTGTTTTGTGCAGCAAGTTGGACACCATGACTGCTTGCTATAAATTGCTCATGCTGGAGTTGCTTGCTTGATGGAGATGGCGCGTGCACAGACTTTTTTTAGGGAGAATAGAGCTTCGTGCACAGATATTCGTTTGCCAATCTCAAACAATCCTTTTCTGTACATAAATCAATCAGCCGTATGAGGGGCACCAGAACATGGAGTACAAACGACGGAATTAGTTTGCTTTGGATCATAAATACTGAATTTCACAACATCGATGAATGACTGGAGCATGTGCATGCGATATTTGTGTTTTGGTGACTTTTTTTAAGAAAAAGGAAGAACGTTGGTAGCTACCTACCTGGTAGTATATGTCCCTAATCGGCTACTGACGTATTGATCACTACGGGTGAGAAATCATCGCACGCCATCAGCTTTTAATTTAAATTAGTCCAGCTGGTTCTAATTGCTTCGCAAGAGGAAACATCCATTGCACATCCCGAATAAAACACGTCTCCGTGAATTCCTCCGAATAAAAAAAAAAGTATTTAGTACTAGCACTCGTTGGAAAACCAGACAGGAAAAAGGAACATGTGAAAAACCGGTGCTCGGTGGAAAACCAGACGTGCGAAGGCAGGAAAGAAAAAAAAACTGCGAACGTAGGCAGGAAAGAAAAAAACTGCAAACGTGGACGCGGAACGTGGGGCGGGGGCGTCAGGTTGGGGGACGGGCGGACCATCCTACAGCCGGACGGAACGGCGCACAGCAGGCTGGCTCGGGTATGGAATAACTATTCCATATCCAGGATAGAGATTAACCCTGGCATATATATATATATATATATATATATATACACACACACATATATTATTGGAGGGCTTAAATATATAATACATACATACTCATAAATAGAAATATAATACATACACACACATATATATTTACATAGATATATTCGTTCTTAATTATATATATACGCATATATTATCATATTTGCTGTGATTGTCAATGTGAGATTGTCCATCATAGTAGAATTCGTCTTTTGGATCGAGGACTTGCTCAAAAATAAATCCGGACAATTGTTTTTGAATCGCCATAATCTTTTCCTCCGGTATGAGTTTATCGCGCATCTCCTCGACCTATGGAAAAGAGGGATAGTTAATTTCGACTAATTAAAATACGAGTTCAAACATTAACAAGTTTTTTACTTACTTCCTCCTCCCAATCTGCCAAGACCTTTGGAGGACCTATCAGACCGTGGATGTTTTCGCATATATAGTATGCGCATAAATTAGTGCCTTGTTTCTGCCTCATACACTTTAAGAGAGAAGAAATTAGCAGGTATTTACATGAATATATAATAAAACTAATGAAATGTGCAACGAATCATCTAAGTGCGTACCGCAAAATCTGTCTTGATCTTCAATTTCTTGTCCAATTTGCCTGGATGATTTTTAGCGACTTGTTTCCAAACCCTGTGCATGATTAGAACAATTATAGTCAAGTAACAAAGTGATTCAAATTATCGGTCATCGACGGAGTAGTGGTAGAATTACTTTTTCATCATGTTAAGAAGATATTCGTATTGTTCTGGATTTCTCCTCAATGAGTCCATAACCACGAGTAGACTCTTCTCAGGAATTATGACAATTAGGACCTAGTGTTCACTGCAAGATTATATGGAGTCAGTTCTTGGTAGTTAAGGTTTAAACAATTCGATTACAGAATAGAAAGAGTTAGACGGAAGGAATCACTCACGCAAAGTTATAAGAAAACAATATCATTTGCTTGTTGTGATGAACATTTATGTACTTGAACAAGTTTTGGAATATCTCATCGGAATTGTCGCGTAGAAGCCTCCAATTACAAGTAATTGGGTTGATGAAGCCGAGGTGAGAGTATCCCTTTCTCCTGCAAGTTTGTATCTCCATTCTACATGATACTGAATAAATCAAGGGATCAGTATGTTGAGATCATGCAAAACAATACGTAAGGAGAGTAAAATACTTACAGAACCCACAAGCCGACCATAGAGATGTCGAGGTCCTCCTGATGGAATGGTTGGTAAACTTCTTCCCAGTTTATCCATATAATGGCCTCCCCCCGTAAGAAATCATCATCTTTAATCTTTGCACTCTGTATGAAGATGCAATCGGCCATCGCACGCATGTAGTGCTGGTGCAGCTTATACATTTGCGTTGGAAGCACGGACACTACTTCGGGGGTACAAGAGATTTGCCTAGCTGTAGGATCAAGAACACCGACTAGAGGGGGGTGAATAGGCGGTTTAAAATCTAAAGCCAACAACACTAGAGAAATTTAATTAGTGACAAAGGAAAGCCCTGTGTCATGCTACTACTATCTCTAGATGGGTTTGCAACCTAGGGTGACAAGATACAAATCAAGCTCTAGTAAAGTAAATTGCTCAAAGTAAAAACAAGAATTAAAGTGAGCAAGAGAAGTAACCAAGCTTGACACAAGAATTTATCCCGTGGTGTCGATGACTTGCCGGTCACCCCTAATCCACGTTGAGGTGGATTCCAAGAATCAACCTCTCCTCTATCAAGAACCTCTTGACCTTGAGCCGGCTTGAATCAAGGAACCGCTTCACACCTCGATTCCACTAGAGTTGCTCTTCACCACTCCGGTGAGGTAAGCACAAGACCTCTCACAACCGAAATCGGGGCTCCTCAACAATCTCCTTGGAGGAGCTCCACGAAATCCTCTTCTCCAAGCCGTCTAGGGAGCGGCAACTCCCAAGAGTAACAAGTCAATGACGCTTGCTTGAGGTTTCCCTAGTGCCACAAAGCTCAAACTCTTGATGCAATGCACTAGGAAGCCCTCACACCCTCAAGAATGCAATCTCTAAGCAAGTGTGTGTGTGAGAGGGATGCCTTAGCTCTATAGTGTCAAGTATGCAATCCAAATAGCCAAGAGAGTGACTCAATGACCGGACATTGGGTATATATAGACATCCCTTCAAAAACTAGCCGTTACACTCTTTTCTGCAAAGTCGCGAACCGTCCGCGGTTCAAAAACCGTACCGTCCGCCGTTATAAACTAGTGAGTCAGAGTGCATTTAATGTGTGTCAAAACTAGCCGTTACAGCCCTGGCGGACCGTCCGCGCCCTAGGGGCAGACCGTCCGCAGTTATGTGTTCCACACCACCAGAGACGAACATCGTCTCTGGTACAATTTTGAAAAAAGGCCGGCGGACCGTCCGCGCCCTAGGGGCGGACCGTCCGCAGTTCATCCTTGAAATCCACCAGAGACAACAATGTCTCTGGTACAAACTGTCAAATAGCCTGCGGACCGTCCGCTCCCCAGGGGCAGACCGTCCGCCGCACAGATCATAACCTCAACCAGAGAAAACACCCTCTCTGGTACAATTTGAGTTAGAGCTGCGGACCGTCCGCCCACCTGGGCCGGACTGTCCGCCAGTCACATCTAATTTCCACCAGAGCCAAACATGCTCTCTGGTATGAGTGCGGACCGTCCGCTCTCCATGGAGCGGACTGTCCGCGCTTGTGCAGTCAACTCTCAAACTTGATCTTTTTCAAATCTTTTCAAAACGTCGTTAGCCCTCATGCATGCACCTAGATATTTTGAGCAAAATGGCACTAACGACCCGTCAAGCACGAGTACTCGACCCCTCTTGATAGTACGGCTATCTATCCAACAAATCCGGTCACTTTTCATCCACTAAACACCTTGTGACCAGTAAAATACAAAACCCCTATTTTATACCTTTGCCTTGAGCCCGAGCTTTGCTCATCATCTCCAAAACTCCACACGTTCACAACCAAATCTCTTTCATCCGTGGATCAACCTATACTTATTATCTCAAATGAAATCGTTAATCCACGAACTGTTGTCATTAATTACCAAAACTCAAATTAGGGGCCTAGATGCTTTCACCAGCTCATACGTCCATTTGACGACCACATCGGCCTTTGGAATATCTTCTCCCCCTGCAATCTGAGCCGCCGTCAGGTTTGATTCTTTCAAAAATGTAACAAATTCTTGTTGTTGCGTCGTCTGTCCCACTATGAGAGACTCTATTGATTGTTTTTTTGGCTCCGAGCTGTGGAACGTCGGACGACAACGACTTTGATTGTCTCTTCTTTGTCTCAGTAGTTTTGATAATTTTGCGGTCGTAGTCTGAAGGGGGATCTCTCGGAATGAATTTTCTCTTATTTGCTTCGCACATTCCCTTAAAAAATTTTAAATCTCCCGGATTTATCACTTTCTCGGGCTCCGGCTTCGGCTTCGGCTTGAAGTGCTCTTTAACTCTTTCAGCAGTCCTCCGATCGCATTCTTCAATACTAAGGTCCCAGGGTTTAATAGGAGCCTCCTTGGTTTTTTTTCTTCTTTTCCTTCTTCTTTGGATGCTCCTTAGCCGGTGCAGCTACCTTCTTTGCCAGCGGCGGAGGGGGTGACCATGGAGGCTACGGTGACGCTTGAGTGTTCATCGGCGCATGAGATGATGATGATGGAGAATGTCCCGGTGAACCTTGCCGAGACAGTGCTGCCCTTGGGGAGTTTTGCGGAGATGACGGCCTTGGAAAGGCATGCTGAGATGCCGGTCTTGGTGTTCGATCATCCGACTTTAGGACAATGTAGCACTTATCCCATAGGATGTAGCCATGAATGGCTTCTGCTAGTGTCATCTCCACATCGCCTCCAGGAATAACAAGCTCGAGCGTCTCCCAACCCTGGCACACCTGCTCCATGCCAACTCTTGTATATCCTGCCAGAATTTGCTGCCCGTGGTACACGTCGCCTGGTTGGGTTGGCATGGCGGTACCGTACGCAACAGTGAACATTAAGTTCTTAATGGCAATCTGCAGGTCACAAGGTGTCCACTGGGTGATCTCATCCACTGGAAATCGCTGCGGGGCCGTCACTTCAACTGCGGCCTGGATCCCTGTTGGCTCGACGGCGATGTTTGTGGAAGCGCAGCTGCTTTTCCGCTGAGACAGATGATCGGCTGCGACATTAGGCTCTGGAGGCACCAGTTGCGCATGCTGTTGCTAGCTCATTGCTATGGCCACTTGGCGTTGAACCTCTTCCTCCAGTCTTTGATCGTGTGACATGAGCCGTTCCTCTGGCCTTCGTAAGTGCTCCCGCTCATCATTCTTTCTTCTTTGCCGGCTTCTATATGATTCAATGTAATCCCTGGACCCATACTTCCACGGAACCACGCCTTTGCCTCTTGTGCGGCCCTGATGCTCTGGATTCCCAAGGGTGTAAGTCAGCTCGTCCCTCTCTCTATCCGGCTGGAATGTTCCCTCGGGCGCTGCTTGTATGGCCTCCTGTAGTCTCTGGGCTGCTAGGTGGATGTTTGGCCCATAGATGTAGGCCCCAGTCAATGCGTCCAAGCTTCCCCCGTGACCATAAAACCAGTTCCTTGACCTTTCAGGCCAGTTCATGGTAGCACGTTGGATGTCTCTGTCAAGCAGATCCTGCTCCATCTTCTCCCATTTGGGTATTGCAAGCTTGTAGCCTCCTTGGCCTAGAGTGTGATGGTACACTTTCTTCGAGGCGTTGTCTTTGGCCTTCTGCACCTTCTGAAGCCCAAGCTCTGAAGACTTGTATTGCACAAATGCATCCCAGTGACCCTTGAGCTTTTCGAGCTCGTCGGTAAACACGGGCGTGGTCCCGGTCTTGATATATTTCTTCGTCAAAGTTTTCTTGAATGATTGCAGCTGTTTGGCCATCTTGCTTAGGGTCCAGCGCTTACATATCTCTTCGGATTCAGCTGGAACCGTGAAGTTTTTCTTAAGCTCCCGCCAGTACCGTTCTTTTTCTCTTTCGGGTACCGCATCCCATTCCTCGCTTGGATTGGAAGCTTTCCATAGCCTGAAGCTGATCGGGATGTGGTCCCTGACAATACATTCGGATTGTCTTATGAATTTTTTAGCGACAACTTCTGGAGCGATCGGTTCGCCATCTGGACCAACTTCCGTTATAATGAAGTGCCCTTCCAGTTTTTTTGTCGGGCCTCGCTTCATCTTTTTCTGCTGCGACGATGATCCAGACGGCTATAAAAAAACATTCATAGTATTCATATAGATTCACATGAAAATATGATTTTCAATACGAGTAAGTATAGTTGTGATATGTACATTAGCACTTTGTTCACCAGCAGCGTCATCCTGAAAAGATGGTGCCTCAATTCCATCACCGGACATATTCAAATAAATGTTGGTATTGCTGCCATCATCAGCTTGTTCAGGGGCATCTCCTTGACCTTTGACAATCATATTCAACAGGAGCTGTTCGTCTTCCGCGTCTGTGTGTCGCGGGTCCATCGTAACTAAAATATGAATACAAATAAAACCCTTAAGAAAATTCTCTAAATAATCCACATATTTAGATCGGTAACGATCGGAAACTATCGGAAACGATTCGGTCGGTATCGGTAACGATGGGAAACTATCGGAAACGATTCGGTCGGTATCGGTAACGATCAGAAACTATCGAAAACGATTCGGTCGGGATCGGTAACGATCGGAAACTATCGGAAACGTTTGTGTGTTAGCGCGACTTTGCGAGCTCGAGAAGTAATATAAATGACATAGTTAAATAATAAATACATGATACATTAAATAATAAATACATGATACATTAAAATTGAATTCTAATAATATATCCAAAATTGAATTCTAATAATATTTCCATAATTAAATTCTAATAATATATCCAAAATTGAATTCTAATAATATTTCCATAATTGAATTCTACTAATATATCTATAATTGAATTCTAATAATATATCCAAAATTGAATTCTAATAATATTTCCACAAAATTTGCACCTAATTCTAATAATTGAATTCTACTTAATATATAATAAATAAAATTAACACCTAATTCACTAAAATTTGCACAAAATTTAGGGTTTGGGGGCCGAGGCGGCAGCGGCCCACGGTCGGCGCCGTTTTCACCTAATGCAGCTCGGGGCGAGGTCGGGACGTCGGTGCTCAGGGTGGGGGCTCGGGGCGGCGGAGATCGGGGACGACGGCGCGGTGGGGCGGAGATCAAGATCTGACCAAATGTTGGAGGAAGGCGTAGGAAAGGGAGATATATAGGGTGGAGGCCTTTTGTCCCGGGTGAAGCCATGACCTGGGACAAAAGGCCCTTTTGTCTCGGGTGGTGGCTTCACCCGGGTCAAAAGGTGATTTTGGGCGGGCCGGGAAAATTCCCAGCCCGCGGCCCACCTTTAGTCCCGGGTGGATCTACCACCCGGGACAAAAGGGGCCTGTTTTCCTTCATTCCCGCCAAATTTTATGTTTATTTTTGTTTCTTTTTACTTCTCTTTTAAAATAGGCTTTCATTTGTTAATTCAGTTAAAAAATTATGATTCCAAAAATTATGGAACAAAATTTCTTATCTCTATATAAAATTGATACACGCAACAAAAATGATTAATTTTCATTCAAGTGATTGGGTCAACGAAATATCTAACTTTTTTGAAATCATATTTGTTATTTTGACCATGCAAAAATATATTAGGTGAACAAATTTTTTCAAACTGTTGCTTTTCGACAGAAAGTGGATTCTATCACGATATTACCGTTTAAAAAGTGAATTTTACATAAAACTAAGCAATTTCATGATATTAATGAGTATTGTGTGAGTTTGTGAGATAGTGTGTGTGTTAGTGAGATTATGTGTGTTAGTGAGAGAGTATAGTGTTTTAATGTGAATGTAATTTCATGAAATAAATAAAATTAGTTGAGTAATCCATATTATTGTATGAAAAAAGTATACTTGAGTCTGATAATTAAGTGAAAATTATAAAAAATGATATATATAACACATAAAGGATAATGATATAGTACATATATAATAAAAGTATTCGAATTGTCATTACTTTTGTATATAATAATAGAAACTGATTCAAGTACATGAAAATTTAGCGGTAACAGACTTTCTCTTGACAAATGTCTTTTGATTATGAACACGACGCAAGTATGGAGCATCATCATTGGCTAGCAGGATGCATGGATCAGCATTTACTTCGAAAGGTGGAATGACAACAATGTTATTATATTCTTCTGACAAGTCTGTCTTGTCCTCCACTCCAACTATGTTTCTCTTCCCTGATAGAACTATGTATCGCTTAGACTCATGATTCTTTTGCTTGTTTACCCCCTTCTTTGGCTTGTTGGACATGTCTTCAATGTAGAAAACCTGAGCGACATCCTGAGCTAGGACAAATAGCTCGTCTCTATACCCAAGATTGTTGAGATCAACTATTGTCATCCCATACTCATCTTTTGTTACCTCTCCTCCAGATAGCATAACCCATTGGCAATAAAATAGAGGCACCTTGAAATTGGGACCGTAATCCAGCTCCCACATTTCTTCAATGTAGCCGTAATATGTGTCTTTTTTCCATTATTGTCCGTGGCATCCATACGAACACCGCTATTTTGGTTGGTACTCTTTTTATCTTGGGCTATCGTATAAAATGTGTTTCCATTTATCTCGTACCCTTGGTATGTTAAGATATTCCAAGATGGTCCCCTAGCCAATAAGAAAAGTTGTTCACTTATATCCATGTTATGCATTAGATGCTTCCGCAACCAGCTGCCGAAAGTGTTCATGTGCTCACGTGTAATCCATGCCTCAGACTTTTCTGGGAATTCGAAGAGCAGAATTTTCTTGTGTTCCTCGATATACGGGTCAACCAAGGATGATTATTGAAGAACCGCATAATGCGCTTTCTTGAATGAGAAATCATCTGTGCAGATATAAGATTTCTTTCCTAATGTACCCTTTCTAGTTAGTCTCCCCTCATATCGCGATTCAGTGACCCCAATCAGTTTAAGGTCATCAATAAATTCAACACAAAAGTCAATGACCTCCTCAGTTCCGTAGGCACTGGCGATGCTTTCTTCTGGACGAGCTCGATTACGAACACATTTCTTGAGTACCCCATGAACCTTTCGAATGGGAACATGTTGTGTAGAAATACTGGTTCGCGGATATCAATCTCTTTCACAAGGTGTACTAGAAGATGTGTCATGATGTTGAAGAAAGATGGTGGAAATATCAGCTCAAAGCCAACAAGGCATTGCACCACATCGTTTTGCAGCTTTATCAAATTGTCCGGATCAATTACCTTCTGAGAAACTACGTTGAGGAAAGCACATAGCTTCACGATGATTAACCGGATGTTATCAGGCAGAATCCCCCGCAGCACAACCGGAAAAAGTTCGGTCATAAGCACGTGGCAGTCATGGGACTTGAGATTTGTAAATTTCTTCTCTGCCAAATTTAAGATTCCTTTTATATTGGATGAGTATCCAGATGGAACCTTTATACTATTCAAGCAGTCAAATATGGTTTCCTTCTCTTTATAACTAAGAGTATAGCTGGCAGGACTTAAATATTCTTATCCATTATCTCGTTGTTGTGGATGTAAAGCATCTCGTTCTTCCATACGTTGCAATTCTTGATGTACTTCTACTGTATCTTTTGTCTTTCCGTAAACTCCCAAGAATGCTATCAGGTTGACGCAAAGATTCTTCGTGAGGTGCATCACATCAATTGCATGACAAACATCTAAGACTTCCCAATACGGTAGCTCCCAAAATATAGATTTCTTCTTCCACATGGGCGCCATTCTATTTTCGTTCGGAACAGGTTGGCTACCAGGTGCCTTTCCAAAAATAACTTCTAGATCTTTTACCATGTTGAAGACGTCTTTACCACTATGGTGCATCGGTTTTGTTCGGTGGTCCGCTTGGTCTTTGAAATGCTTGCCCTTCTTTCGTACCGCATGCTTGATGGGAAGAAACTGACGATGACCCATGTATACAACCTTCTTACAGTGAGCCAACCGTATATTATCAGTATCATCTAAACAGTGTGTGCATGCTTTATATCCCTTGTTCAAATATCCTGACAAGTTACTAAGAGCAGGCCAGTCATTGATCGTTACGAACAGCAATGCTCGTAGGTTGAAGTTTTTCTATTTGTATTCATCCCACATCCGTACACCTTCATCGCCCCAGAGTAATAAGAGTTCTTCGACCAATGGTCTTAGGTACACATCAATGTCATTTCCGGGCTGCTTTGGGTCCGGGATAAGCAGTGGCATCATGATGAACTTCCGTTTCATGCAGAACCATGGTGGAAGATTGTACATACAAAGAGTCACAGGCCAAGTGCTATGACCACTGATCATCTCACCAAAAGGATTCATGCCATCCGTACTCAAATCGAACCTTATGTTTCTCGCATCCAAATCAAATTCTGGGTACGTTCTATCTATTTTTCTCCACTGCGACCCATCAGCGGGGTGTCTCAACATCGAGTTTTGCTTGCGTTCCTCTTTGTGCCATCGCATCAACTTAGCATTATCTTTATTTCTAAACAGACGCTTCAAACGTGGTATTATAGGCGAATACCACATAACCTTCGCAGAAACTCTCTTCCGGGGAGGCTCCCCCTCGACATCGCCAGGATCATCTTTTCTAATCTTGTAATGCAATGCACTGCATACGGGACATGCATCCAAATTCTCGTACTCGCCTCGGTAGATGATGCAGTCATTGGGGCATACATGTATCTTTTGCACTTCCAATCCTAAAGGGCAAACAAGTTGTTTGGCTTCATACGTTGTGGTAGGCAATTCGTTATCCTTAGGAAGTATTTTTTTTAACAAGTTTGAGTAATTCACCAAATCCCTTATCGGATACACCATTTGTCGCCTTCCATTGCAGCAACTCCAAGGTGGTGCCAAGTTTCTTCAATCCATTTTGACAATCTGGGTACAACAACTTACGGTGGTCCTCTAACATCTTCTGGAACTTCAACATCTCTGTTTCACTCTCACAGTCTGCCTGCACATTGTGCAATGGCTGTCCTAGATCGTCGCTGGGACCATTTTCTGCTACATCTACTTCGGGCTCTTCCATGGGAATATCGTCATCGAATGCACCGAATCCAGCATTCCCGAAAAAGTGATTGTCAAAATCTTCTTCTTCATTGTCTTCCATGGTAGCCCCCTGTTCTCCGTGCTTCGTCCAACAAACATACTTCTCTATGAAACCATTTGTGAAAATATGGCTGTGTAGGATTCTTTAAGATGTGTAATCCTTGTTATTGTTGCAATGAACACACGGGCAGCAAATAAAACCATTCTGCTTGATTGTCTCAGCCACAGACAAAAAATAATGCAGGCCTTCAATGAATTCGTTCGAACGTCGGTCAGCATTATACATCCATTGCGGGTCCATCTGCATTTTAAAGAAATCGATTTGAATTCTTTACACGTAACGAATAAATAAAATATATCAAACCTAAATTAAACTAAATGTAACATAACATGAATAACTAAAAGATCTGTAATATCCATCATACACTTTGATTAATTAAAAGGAGTACTTAATCCATTACAAAATTTAACAAAGGAGTACTCAACATGAAACTTAAAAATTCGGACAACAACACATAGTTTTTCAACCGTCCTTGCGTGGGAACGCAGAATGCTCTAACAGATTTCTTGCTGGCGCAGAAGAAGATGGTGGAGCTGAAACCTCCGAGTTTGGTGGTGACGAACCGTAACACTGCAATAAATCCTCAAGATCAAACGGAGGTTCCTCGCCCCTTGTCACGCATTCTCTATATTCTTTTTCCAAATAACGGAGTGCTGCCCTATCAAAAGCACTAGGTTTCTTGGACCGACGACCTACTCGAGTTGTGCCCTTCTCTTCATAAGGACAACGATCACCCCCACCGGCGCCACTCCCTCCAGCTGCTGAAGCCATATTTTACTGGAAAATACCTTTATTTTTCACAAAATTATAAATTTTTACCATTACAATACAAATATTATTTACTATTATAATTACAATGATCAGATTAATAACTCTTGCAAATAACAATGAAATCATATAAAAAAGACGAAATCTCTATAACTCCTAATTATTTTGACACCCTTCGGTTCCAGGAGAACACTCTTTTCAATATCCAGAAACCCTCTAGAAGAAAAAAAAACTTTATTTCCGAAAATATATATGTCGGTAACCTCGACCCTGCGGTGATGACACTGTCTTTCGGGGGGACACGGTGCTATACAAGTACGTCACCAATAGACCAGTCGCAACACCAACATTTACGGTTGATAGGAACACAGCACTTGGCACAGGCAGCATGCTCGTTGATATGCTCTCAGTGCAACAACGGCCACGCTGACTGTGCCAAATGCTGTGTTCGTATTAACCGCAAGTGTTGGTGTTGCGACCAGCCCATTGGTGACGTCCTTATAACGCATCGTGTATCCCCAAAATGTAGTGCCACCACCGTTGAATGGTGATTAATGACGTATACTTGTTTCGAAATAAAGATTTTTTAAACTTCTAGATGGTTTCAGTGTGAGCATGAACGAATACATCACTAGAGTGTCAAAATAATCCATTCATAATAAAAAAATTCTAATATACTCATTTCATTAATTCATTCATGAATACAAAAATCAACTATCCACAATATGGTCATATTTACAGTACATCACATGAAATGTCTACACTCATTCTAAAAATTTTTACTATCCACATACTCATCTAAATCTAAAAAAAAATCCACACATATGCAATCTAATGCCAAGAAATGAGCTAGCTACACATTTTCTCTATTTCTAAAGCATGAAATGAGCTATACAAGCCAAAATTCTCTCATCTAAAATTTTTACTATCCACATACTCATCTAAATCTAAAAAAATCACACCTACATATGCAATCTAAATGTCCAAGAAATGAGCTAGCTACACATTTTCTCTATTTCTAAAGCATGAAATGAGCTATACAAGCCAAGTAAGAAGAGAAAAACAAGCCCCAAATCTTTAGCGCCGATGGATGGACGGGAGAATTAAAGATCTTCACAAATGTGGTGAAGAAATGAGTAAGAACTCCGCTCTCCCGAGCCAAGAACAAGTGAGCTGAATGGCTCGGGCAGGAGGAGAGGGAAGGGGATAAGGGGGCCAAGAAGTTTTATTTCGGTTGGAGATACCAACCGGGACAAAAGGGAGGCCTTTTATCCCGGTTGGTGGCTCCAACCGGGACAAAAGGCTGCGCGGACCCTCCTTTTGTCCCGGTTGGTGCCTCCAACCGGGACAAAAGGCTCCTGTCCTCCCTGCTGGCCCGGCTAGCCGTTGGATTCGGGACAAAAATCACCTATTGTTCCGGACACAAAGACAACCGAGACAAATGGACTGGAACAAAGACCCGTTATGTAGTATACCAGGTGTGGCAAGCTCGCAATGGGGTTGAGTTAGTGGGTGTCTGGCTGCTGATGCATGCGTTGGTCGACGCATACGTGCATGGGTCAATGCCACCCAATCCGATTGTAGATTGAAAAAAAACCCCCACAAGAAGTAGTGACCTTCACATTAGCAATAGCATTTGCCTGTTTCTAGCTTTCTTTTTATAGCAAATGGTATTTTCCTAGCTTTTGTTTTTGTACGTGCCTTTAATTTCTCTAGCTTGTGTGGCCCCTGGCCCAAGAGCATCTCCAGCCCTCCCTCATTTTCCAATAAATTCCTACTATTGGGAAAAAGGTGTGCTCTAGCAGTTTTTTCATACATCTCCCCTTCTCTAATAACTAACTCCCCTCAAATAAATCATCTCCATTAGTTTCCAATCTCTCTTCCTCGTCCTTATTTAAAAAAAAAGAGACAAAAAAATACTCTCAAATAGTTTCTCATCTACTAACAATTGGCAAATTGATCTCCCTTATGCATAAAAATACACACCACTTCTCTCTTTCCGATCGCCCCTCCCCTGCACCGTTTCCAGCGGAATTATCCTTATGGGGCCATAACTTCTTATTTTTTGAGTAAAAATTGGGAATAATTGGAGATGAACTTTTTTTGTCTCCCCTTACCTATTTGGGGAGTTGGCAAACAATAAATTATGGGGAGAAAATATTAGGAACTATTGGAGATGCTTAAAGGGAGGGTTCATGACACAATATGTTAGTTGTATTGGAATAAATTTATTGGAAGACTTGCAAAAGTAACTCCCTAAATAATCCAAAAACTGATATTAAAATATTTCCCAATACTAGTTATTAGAAGGCTGGGATTTTCCTTAATCTAAAAAAATACTAGTTATTATGAAAGAATTATTGAAGAACTGCTGAAGCACAGATGTTCTAAAGTGCACGTACGCCTCAGTCCGTTGCTAGCTGAGATGGGCACTCTGCGGGCTTATCTCGACCTGTTCGTGGTTTGGGTTTACCGGTTTTTGGTTTGTTTCCAACCCAAACCAAGATAAAAACGTTGGTCTGGTGCGGGCTGGGTTTGAACTGCTTCCGACAGCTTAATTAATACCTTGGTTTGGTGTGGGCAGATAGTTTCACGGGTTAACACACCAGTTTACAGGCAGACGCGCACCCACGCGAGAGACTACGGCGGCCTACAGGCAAGCATGCCTCGGCAGCGAGCGCAGCCTCCCCTCGAGGCCTCCAGCAGGGCCGTCGTGTGGCATCTTTGTCCCGGCCGTCGGGCGTTGCCGCCGCCGACCGCAGCTGGTCCGCAGACCACTGCCGCCATCCGCTGTCGCCTGCCACAGCTGGCCCGCAGCAGCCCTTGGGCATCGCCGCCTCTTGCCGCAGCTGGTACACCGCCGTTCGACGCAGCCGCCGTACGCCGTAGCCGACGCCCGCAATCGCGCCGTCCGCCGCCACGCAGCAGCAGCCGTCCGCCGCCGTCCAACGCAGCCGTAGTATGCCTCAGCCGCCGCCCGCCGCCACGTCGTCCGTCGCCGTGCAATAGCAGCCATCCGCCGCCGTAGCAGCAGCAGTCGTCTGCCGCAGCGTCGTCCGTCGCCGCAGCCATCCGCCGCGGCACCGTAGCAGCAGTCGTCCTCCGCACTGCAGCCACAACATTTCTTTATTTCCCCATAGATCTATTGTTTGGCTCGGTTTACGGGTTCACACCGAAAACCATGCAGAGACACCTTCTGTCGGGGGTTCACACTGGTCCGGTTCCAACCCGCGCAGGAGACCGGGATGTCGGGACCATCTGGGTCCGGTGCGGGCTGGTAACTGAATTTGTTGAACCGACGAACAGGGCGAGGCTTATCCGTGTCTATGTGGTGGCCTTAATCACTGTTTCTAATGGGCTGTGTGACCCCAGCCTACAACCGTACAGCCCATGAGCCCATCCGAGGCTCCCGTAGGCCGTTGCCCATCCGATGTCGTGGGTTCCAATTTTTTTTTCTCTATCTATCTATACTATAAACATCGAAAACAATTAAAAACTTTTTCACCCACCTCACCCACCATACCCCTTACACCGGACTCACCTGTCATATCCGAGGGAGGTGGGAGGGAGTGGAGACCTATAAAAACTACGAATTAGAGAGCGTTTCTGCCGAAATCTAATTATTTTTCTCACCTTATGCAATTGTACCCATCGACTACACCCGTGGCACCCAAGATGGAATTTTTTAATCCAACAGCCCATGCTAAGGATGATAGGGCCTAGCTCTAAACTCTCGTGCAGAGTTTTTTAAATCTAAGGAAGACATCCACGCTGCTTCCGTCCTTGGATCAGCACCATTATAACAAAAAAGATTAGGACTTCAATATTGATACAGTCCTTGAGAAATATCCCCCCTAAAAAATATATTACTAATGATTAGGTATTAAAAATTGGTAAAGACTTGGAAACGGTCGGCCGCGCGTTAGCGCTTCCGCACGGCACGCCTACCAGCCCAGTTGCCACCCACGCACACCCGAACCATCATTACGCTGGCCGCTGGACCCCACAACCACTCGACGCTGGCAATTCTTATCTCTGTCACTCCTCTCCCACTCAATCTTATGAGGCTCCAATCTTATCCCTTCCCCTTTAAAAAAAATCTTATCCCTGCCCCACCCGTCGACAACCTCCCCTCCCGCCGCCGCTTCCCGTCCTCCGCCGCGGCCTCCCCTCCTCCTACCCCACCCCCGCGGCCGTGCTCTCCTCCGCGGGCGGAGCAGCTTGCCTCGGCGCGGAACAGGCAGAGCGGCGTGGGGGCGGGCTGCGCGGAGCGGCGGGAGCGAAGCGGCGTGGGGCGGGATGTGTGGGCGGAGCGACGCGGGCGGCGCGGCAGAGCGGCGCGTGCGGAGTAGTGCGAGCGGGGTGGGGCGGAGAGGACGCAAGCGGAGCGCGAGCGAGCGAGCGGTGGTGCGTGCGGAGTGGAGCACTGAGCCGAGGGGCCGCAGTGGCGGCGTGCAGCGCGGAGCCGCGGCAACGGTAGAAACTCCACGATGCAGCGCCGCCAACCACTCCATCTCTCGAGCCCCCAGACCCTAGCGCGGTGGCTGCGGCTGCAGTAAGATGGCGGTAGGGAAGAACAAGCGGATCAGCATGGGGAAAAAGGGCGGCAAGAAGAAGACGTAAGTTCGCTCCCCCACCGCATTCCGTTCTCAGCATTAGATCCGTCGTCGGCTCATTTCGTCATTCATTTGTCCTAGTGTTGATGCGGTGGTGATTATCGTTTTTTCCTGTGCGAGGAGAAGGTAACCGATGGCGCAACCTAAGGCTGGGTGTTGTGTGTGACAGCATGGCCAAACTAACCATATGCTCTGCTCATGTTCTTACAGAATTTGCACCGTGCAGCCTGCTCCCAAGGTGAGCTCGTGCGCCCCCTTTCGATTGGGGATTTTCTCGAACTGTATTGGTGATCGACTGGTGGAATGACCATCTCACTTTGTTCTCCAATTAGCAGGTGGTTCACTTTGAGGACTGCCAGGAGATCAGCGTGAGGGGCATCACGCTGCAGAACAGCCAGCAGCACCACCTGACGTTTACCCAGAGCTCCAACGTCGAGGCCAATTACCTAAGGGTGACAAAAAAACTCTACCTGATGTTGACCCGGAGCATATAGATAGATTTAACAAGGATAATAGACACTTGCAGACACAAAATTGGTGTGTTCATGCATAATCGATGCTAATCAATTAGCATCTTGTTAATATGATTGAGCAAACACTTCCTCTGTAGATTGTTTCATTTTCTCTGTTGCAGTACAATTTTATGGGTGGAATCACATCTCATAATAAATTTGTTACTCTCCCTAATGATATAGGATTATTTTCTGATTAAAATAAATGAGCAAGGGGTTTGTTTCATTTTCTCTGAAGAAAACCATGATTTCCTCGAAGTCTTCCCTATATATTTTGTTACTAAAGCATGTTAAATTTAAGCAAGCTGCCACTGACATTAACTTCCACTGTGATTTAGTGTACTCATTAGACCACATCCTGCCATTTGGAGGCTGGACCACGGGATGGCAGTCGTCTACCTTGTGGCCCTCACTTTTTTTTTTTGCTTTTCCAGCTATGTTCTTTATTCAATCTTTATTCAGCATGTAGGCACACTACTTGATGACATTACTTATGCATGCTTTTTGTGGTTAGGCTTAGGAGGGCAGCGGAGCGTGAGGACGGGCAGCGGCGGCGCACGGCCAGAAACACTGAGTTGAGTCTATGCATTTATCTATTGTTAGGAAAAAATCAACTAGCATTTCGGTACAAATTATAAGCATTTATAGATAGAAATTAGACAACCATATGATTATAGATGTGCAATAATAGGGTTTCCAATAAGCATTTTCCTATATGTAACAACAAAAATATCAACACTAGGTAAGCATTTAGGTAATTTATATATATATATATATATATATATATATATATATATATATATATTAGGCAATAATATTATTATAGATGGGCAATAATTTGGTTCCCAGTAAGAATTTTTCATGTAGGCAACTACATCTTTTGTTGGATTTCATGTAGGCAACTTATACTAAATGAACATGCAAAATATTTATTTTAGTTTAGCAGTTTTTATGTTCTGATTTAGCATTTTCATGTGTATATTTCTACAACTAAAATGAACATCTCATCTTAGTACTTGGATTGTGAATTTGCTAATTGTTATCATTATGTTGCTTTATCCCCATCCATCGTGTATTAGTGCCGGTATCTATTGATAGAAAGGGTTCCTGTTAATGTGATTGTATTATATTTTCTATTTTTCATCCCAAATAGATGCATGCCATGTAATGTTCACTTCTTATGAATTGGGGTTGCCGACTGTGCTATCAATATTTCATTAATCAACATAGCTTCTTTCTTACCTATTGTGTGGTACTAGACAAATAAACCATCACCTAGTGAGAAATCTGAATTTTTAAATTATGATTGAAGGATCACACCATCCTGTGATTGTGGATGTTTATTTTTACGATACAGAGAAGCCATGTGATATGTTCATGGCATCAACAAACAACCTTCCTGATCTCTTTTATTTTTCAATTCCCTTTTAGATTAAACTTGCATTCATGCATCTCCTTTTATATTGACTCTATTTTTTGCATGCCTGTTAGCCTTTTTCCATATGGTCGTTAGCTTTTTGCATTTCTACATGGAAGACAATTTTTTGTCTTGCAGTCCTGAAATTGGTTGCATGCATGTTCATCATTAGCATTTTAATAAATTTCAATAGGTATTTAAATACTATCCGACTAGCATTTAAAATGTTCACATGAAGCAATTTAGAAAAATTTCTACTTTCTGTCGCTGTCGATTAGCACATAAGCGTTGCATGCATCTTTTTCCTCAGTAGGCAATAATATGATTCTAGACTAAGCAAAACAATACATTTCGGTAGGCAACACCATATTTTTGTACTATGGAACAATATGGTTCTTGATAGGCAAAATACTATCCGACTAGCATTTAAAATGTTCACATGAAGCAGTTTAGAAAATTTTATGCTTTCTGTCGATTGTCGATTAGTACATAAGCGTTGCATGCATCTTTTTCCTCAGTAGGCAAAACCATATTTTTGTAATATGGAACAATATGGTTCTTGATAGGCAAAATAGTGCACTTCATATCCTAAACATTAGAGAATCCATGTCTAAACATGTCAGCATACACACCTTCATGTTCTACTGAATCAAATGGCTAAACCCTGATTTTTTTTAATTTACTGCACTATACATGATTTCAGATCCAAGACAGGCTTCTTCCAAAGGTGGCAATTATTGGGAAGCAAAATGTCAGTAAATTTGTGTTGTTCAACGATCTTGTTGGGGTACACCAATCATCATCACTTCAGTGTTGTATCTGCAATGTTGGTCACCATATAATGTTCAAACCTGAATGCAGCAATAAGTTGAATTCTCATGTCTTGCAGGGAAATAGGGCCATCATTGTTGATGAACCTGGTGTGACAAGAGATCGCCTATATGGACGATCTTATTGAGGTGATCAGGAGATTATGGTTATCAATACTGGTGAAGTAATTGCTCTATCAAAGTCTCAAGCAGGTGTGATAGAAGAATTTGCTGTGATGCTGTCATCACTACTGTGCGAAAATATGGTGTTGAGGACCAAGCCAAGCTGGGCATGAGGACTTTGCTTGACAGGGGGTGCACATGCGTTGGTTGCTTGCTTGCTTGCTGGTGCTGGAGTTGGAGGCAAGTTGCACGCTAGAGTTGATGCTTGTTTGAGAGTTCGGGTGAAAATTGCCTTTGTACATATTTTAATTTTCTTGAGTTCTTTCATAAATTTGCTTGATTGGTCTCAAAAAGTTGCTTCATGTAACCATTGACTTGAATGGTAGTATTAGTCAAGTAGAAATAATGTAACGTGAGCAGATAAGAAGGGGTGGTGGTTGGTGTAATTTTAGTAGAAAATTACTCGTGACACTACTTTTAGATGTACTGATTGGAGTCACTTTCAAATATGAAAAGAAGATATTTTTTATTCTATTGAACTTTCCTAATTAGGGGCGGCCGGCCGGCCGGCCGTACGTTAGCCGGGTCCTTCAAAATTTGGTGATTAGTTCAATATAAACAGAATATGATCACGATAACCAAACAATATAGATTCATATGAAAAATATCACTGTGGTCTACAGCTTATTATATTCAAATTTTAAGTATTGTCATGCCAACCTATCGCACGCGCGTGGCGCGCGGGCCTCCTTGTTGGTCTTCACAAACAAGTGAGCAGATCTGCAGTTCCGCGAAGCTTGATTTTCTCGGTTTGAGGTTTTAGATGCAACTTCTTTTATTTGTTTCTTCCACAAACCAAAACACATTTCCCTCAGGGGAAACGGAATGTCTGGTCTCGTTCTCTGAACAAAAAGGATTTGTAAAACGTAAGTATTGTCCCTATAATTAGGATTCGTTTGGTTTTTCCAGTTTAAGTCATAAGTCCCGTCACATCGCATGTTTACACACTAATTAGAGTACTAAATATTGTTTATTACAAAATTAATTTTATAAGTCATGAATCTATTAAATTTAATTAGTATATAATTTGACCACTTATTGCTACAGTAATCATTCGTTGTTCGTGCATTAATTATATTTAATAGATTCATCTAGAGCTCTAATTGCATTTTATACAATTATTTTTATATTAAGTTGGCATCTGAACATTCAAGCTGACATTCGAATAGTCGATGTGACAGTAACTTAAAAAACTAAAAGAGATCTTATAAACGCATTTCAGTAACTTTTTTAAAAAACAATGCTAAATGAAAGCTATTATTTAAAATACATGTAGTTACAATGCTGATATATTACACTGTCGTCGGAGAGATAGAGAGAGGATATTACGGAAGTTAAATTTTAAGATATGTTTGTTTTCGATTTATTAAGCAGCTTATCAGCGAGATTAAGCGATCTGTTGTCTCCCAAAGTCCCCTCCCTCCCTCCTTCCCTCCCTCTGCTCTGCTCTTGGCGTCGCCCCTTTCCCTCCCTCCCCCTCCCTGCTCTCCAGGATCCCCTGCACCCGCGCCCTCTATGCTCCAGGAGGAGTCTCCAGCGCCAAGAAGAGGTAAATCCCTTCTGAATTTCGCAAATTTTGTGTGGTTTGTATGGTTAGGTATTTGGTACTGCAAAGATTCAGATATTTTAGATCCAACAAATGTTAGTGCTTTTTGTACTGCGATTTCTAAGAGTGTGCTGCAATTTCTTGTGATTTGTATGGTTAGACATGTAGTGTTCTCTTGATCGTGCCCAGGCGTTTCAGCACTAAGGCGCCCCTTGGTTCTCTTCCTCTGGATGCCACTAGAATTGAGAGCATTTGGCTCCTCTTCCTCTAGCACCTTTTTCTTCTGATCAAGGGAAACAAGTTCCGTGACGTTAAAAATTGTCAGTTTATCTAGGTCCATGGATTGATGGCGTTAATGTTTTCAGTGTATGTCGTGGTTTTGACATCTAGAATAGTGTAACGACCCAAAAAATTCACCAAATAAATCACACGCTAAATTTTTTCAAAACTCTTTTTTGTCGTTGAGCTCGAGAACCTCCTAAAACCTGAACCCTAAATCCCGAAAATCTTTTCTCTGTCCCGAACACCCGATTCACAACTCCCGATTCCATTCGTCGATTCCACCTTTCTTTTTCGACGACCGTACCTTGCACTCTCTCTCTTTTTCCTCACCGCCCGTCGCGGTCGTCGCCACGAATCTCTCTTTCTCTCTCTTCCCCGCCCTGCCGCGTGCACCCGGGCGCCGCTTGGCCGCTAGCGCCGCGCGTGCCCCACCTACCCCTGGCCCGCGCACGTGTGATCGGCGCTGCACGTGGCCGACCGCGCGCCGCGGATCCGGCGCGAATCTTTCTCCCTCTCTCTTCTTTCTCTCTCTCTCCCCTCCTTTTCTTTTTTCTTTTTCCTATTTCTCTTCCTTTTCTTTCTTTTCCCTCCTTCTCTCTCTCCCTCTGCCGCGCGCACCCGGGGCCGACTCCCCTCTCTCCTTCCCCGCGTGTTGAGCAGCTCGCCCCGCCGCCCCGTGCCCGCGCCCCCGCTGCACCCGAGCCCTGGCCCGCTCCCGCGCATTCCGCCCACGCCGCCCCCCCCCCCCCCCCCCCCGCGTGCGCACATCTCGCCTGCCCAGCCCGCTCGCGTGCACGCCGCGGCACTCGGCGCGCCACGCCGCGACGACGCTCGGGCCGCCACCGGCCGCCCCCACGCACGCCGCCCGACCAGCCCGTGCGCCCCCGCGCGCGCGTGCACGCGCACGCAGCGCTCGGCGCACCGAGCCGCGACATCGGCCGCCCGCTCACAGTCGTACCGAGCCGACCGCGCGCGCACGCCACCGCCGCTCGCCGTTGACGCCCGCACAGCGCCACCTGCGCCGAGGCGTCGCGTCACCAGTGCACGCCTTGCCAACCACACCGCCGTCCGCCGTTGACGCCCGCACAGCACCGCGCAGCGCTGCCCGAAATATCCCATCCCGCCTCACCGCTAGCGCCGCCCCGAGCGCCATTAATGGCCGTCCTCGGAGCTTCCCCGCCGGCCACCTACCCCGGCGTCGCCACCGCCTTTCTCGCCCTATAAAAAGGCCACCCACGCCGCCCCTCCGCTCTACAACTGCCTACCGCCACCTCCCGCCCTTCTCTCCCATTCCGCAGCGCCGCCGCCGCACGCTCTGCAGGCCGCCGCCGCCTCTTCCGTCGCCCCGCCTCCTCGCGTCGCCTCGGCCCAAGGTAGGGGCGCGCGGAGTTCCTCCCTTTCCCCTCTTCCTCTACCCCCGCCAACCCGTCCCGAGCCGCCCTGCTCGCGCCGTCCAGGGCCGCAGAGCGCCCGCCGCGGCCATGGCCGCTGCTCCCACCCCTGCAGGCCCCTTCTCCGAAATTGGAAAAGGGAATCGAGCCTCCAGGGCCCCATTACCCTTTCCCCCATGGTCCCGGCCGCCCTCGAGCCCCCGGACTGCCGGCCCAGGGCCGCCGCCGGCGTACCCCCGCCTCCCCTGCTTTCCAGCGCGAGGGGGAGGATGAAGACAGGGCGTTTTTGCCCTTAACCCCCTCCATTCCTTTCTATTTATTTAAGAGCCCTCCCACCTTTGGTTTTCTTTCAAATAAAACCTTGTCCTTTATGGTAATCACAAACAAAGCCTCCACTACATAAATTTGATTAGAAATAAGACCCTATCCTTTTCCCAAATAACCCAAACCTTTCGAAAATTCTAATTAAGCTCTTTCATTAATTACAACTAAGTCCCTGGACCCTGATTTAACCCCTAACCCTTTATGTAACCTATCATTTCATGCGCCAAACGACCTCGGATCAAACTAAAACTTTACCACACCTTTCATAACATAGTTTTGACCATGCCATTAGGAACCCACCCAAAAATATTACTCCGTACCCCATATGTTATGTGTTCCCGATTCGAGCTCAACGATAGATATTTGTTTTCTATATTGATTGTGTGCTTGTTTGTCTGCGCTGTAGACCACGGAGTGAATGAAGGAGAGCCCGTCAACAATCAGTACTGTGAGCAGGTGAACGAGGACCCATTCCGCGACCCTGAGCCCAAAGGACAGGACCTCCCCGAAGGCTACGAAGACGGCAAGTTCAATCCCATCCTTTGATGCATGTTTCTGTCCTAGTTTTTATAAACACAACCCAATGGCCTGCTTTATAAAATTGCATATGTTTTGCTTGCATAAAAACACGGTTGGATAGCCACCCCTTGATTTGTGATGACCATTTCTTGACCACCTAGATTAATGTCTGATTTTGCTTGGACGTTAATCGATATTAGAACGCTTAGGACTTTACTCATAATACAATTTATTTTATAAAGAAAATGTGTGCGTATGTGGGATGGGATAAATGTGGTGTTTTTGTAAAGAAAGTTTAGACAGGATGGATGGCATTTCTACGGATTTGCCATTTGGTGTGCTCGTGCCAATGTGGCAGGGCAAAGAAGGGAGATATCCATCTTGTCGTGTCTAAGGACCGAGTTGGTGTGTCATCTCACCTAACTCCACTATCGTGCAAACCACTCGACCGTTGAATGGGAACGGCTTAGCATAAACCCCACTAGTTGATGTGATAGCCATCAGGAGGGCTGAGAGCAACGGGTGATCAAGGAGAAGGGATATGTTCAGTATGACTTATACCCCGGTCGTACCTCAGAGATAGGTCGATGACCCCTTGGTGAATCCCGTGATGGTGAATCAGGTCTAGCTAAGGTGGGTAATGGCTATGTCGGGATCTACACCGACACTATGGTGTTAGTGTTGTGGTAACCCACTTGTGGGAAAAGTTGCACACCTCTGCAGAGTTAAAAGCTATTCGAATAGCCATGCCCACGGTATTGGGCGAGTTACGGTGTGGTCACATAACTAGTGTTTCATTGGGATGGGCTGGTGTGAGTTGTTTTGGAATTGTGTCCGGCAGTAGTGCCGTGTGCTACGACGGACGGGGAGTCCGGTAGCAGTTTTTGAACTTGAACTCCGTGTTACTCAATACAAAAACTGGTTTTTGAAATGTTTTCGGCTAAAACGAACCCCTGCATAAAATTTAGCTTTCCGCAAATTAAACCATAACCTTATCCTTGTTTTACCTGAGCATGTTATTCTGATATAACCCCCTCCGTGGGTGTGGTTGGACTTGCTGAGTACGTTTGTACTCACCCCATTCTCACTTTTTACAGAAGAAGACCCAGACTTCGTACCAGACGTCATCGAGTAGGGTTATCGTTCTACACCCAACCTTGCCTGTGGAACCGGCCCTGTTCGAGATGATTTCGCTGACGCAATACTCTGAGCCCGAGCTGGATCCCATGTGGGTCGCGCTCTGGTGTTATGTTGTAGCCTGGTTACTTTTTATTATCATATGTATCGAGTGTCCTCCTCGGTGGTTTGTATGGTAATGAACCATTTGATGTAATAAATGTGGCATCAGTCTTCTGGGACTGATGTTTGTATCACATTTAAGTCCTCTCTTATGAGGAGACGCTTCAGGTGGTATCAGAGCCATAGGTTGGCCGTAGGACGTGACCCTAGGAGCGAGACCCCTTTTTCCAAGCCTTTCCCATTAGGTCCAACCCGGTTTAACCTCGCAGACCGCTTTTATGCAGAACAGATTCACCTAATCTTTGTTTTTCAGATGGCTGGGGAAGGATGGACCCAGGGCGATTGCCAAGCTGCACCTGGCTTCCCCAGCCTGTTGATCAACGCCCTGGAGAGCCTTGGCGTCACGGAACGCCCAAGGTACTACAGCAGAGAGTACGAGCATCATGGCACTCTCCGCTGCAAGGTGATCCTAGTCATCGCCAGAAGTGACCGCTACCCCGACATCCAGTCATGGCGAGTGACCGCTACAGGGTTTACGCACCAGGACACCTACCCCTTGGCCGTCAGGAAAGCACTCCGTTACCTGTGCCGGATTTTCGAAAGACACCTCACCCCCACACCAATGAGATTCTTTCCGCCGGCCATCAGAACTCCAGTTTGGGAAGCTCGAATGAGAAGCCTGGAACGGCGCCGCCATGAAGAAGGCCCCCTGTACCAAGTGGCTACCTACCTAGCCTCCCTGGATCAGCTCTTTGACGAGCAAGCCAACTTGCTGAGGGAACAGACCCATCGAGCCGAGCAAGCAGAGCTCGCGGTAAGACTGCAACAGATCCGAGCAGTCCAAGCCGAGGCAAGAGCCGCAGCCGCGGTCAGCAGTGAAGCAGTTGCTCAGGAGAGCCTCAGGCAAGCCCGGGACCGGCGTATGCAGGAATGGACTAGAAGTGGAACCCCAGTCCCGGCAATAGGAGAAGACCATGTTCTACTCGGAATGCCCGTCATAGGATGGGGACCACTCTTTGGAAACCCACAAGCCCCACCCGAGAACCATGGAAGGTCTACGGTCGCCGCCGCAAGAGAAGCCACTACGCAACCCCGGGAAAACGGAGATCTAGAGGACGGCGAGCAAGGACCGCTCATTCCCCTAGGAGACGTGAGTTCTCTTCCGAGGGAGGAACTCACTCAAGCCGATGAGTTTGCCTAAAGTGCTAGCGATCATCAAGGGATGAAGCCGTGTGGTCCGAAGAAGATCTGTGCCCCCTTTTCTTTTGAGGTTGTGTACCCGGACGTGTAGTACACGTTTGGCCTTGCCCCATGTTGTACCTCCCTTGCAGTAATAAAATTGTTTGTGCTTGTTGTGTGCTTGTTAGTTGTGTGCTGGTCGGTAGTAGTTAGATACTGCCTTTTCAAAAATACGATTTAAATAACTTAAACATCTCTTAATCCTAAATCTCATAAAAACTCCACCCAATTTACATATGGCTTCCCGAAGCATTACGAGGGCCTCCCGCATTCGGAACCCTCCAGTCGCTGATATGGGAGTGCAGCCAGATGGACAGAACCCTCCCCAGGATGAACAAGAAGTGAGCCAGAACCGAGGAGAAAATCAAGAAGTGCCACTGCCTCCACCACCACCCCTCGGGGACCTGGCACAAATAATCCACAATCAGACCCTCATCCTAGAGACACTGGTCAATACCCTCGTTGATAAGCAGCCTCGAGAGCAAACCCTGAATGACAAGCTGACGGCTTTTCTGAGGACCAAGCCGCCCACCTTTGCCGGATCTAGCAACCCCTTGGATGCAGATGACTGGCTACGTGTGATTCAGAGAAAACTCGAGCCATTTGAGTGCCAGGATCGGGACAAGGTTCTTCTAGCAGCCCACCAACTCACCGGGTCTGCCTTAGCCAGGTGGGAGAATTACGGCGCTGCTGCCAAAGATGCCTCCACTATCACTTGGAAGGAATTCGTGAAGGAGTTCCGCCGCCACCATATCCCCTCGGCCACCATAAAGCGCAAGGTGGATGAGTTCCGTGCTCTGTAGCAAGGAAGCATGTCGGTGGAAGAGTACACCCATCAGTTCATGGAACTGTCCCGATATGCACCAGAAGAAGTGGATGATGATGAAAAGAAGCAGGACATGTTACAGAAGTGGTTGAACCCAGAACTCCGGACCCTGCTTACCCCTCAGATCTACCTGGACTTCAACACCTTGATGAACAAGACCATCCTCACTGAGAGGGCCAAAGTTGAAGAAAGAAAGGACAACAAGCGCAAGTTTATGGAAAGCAAGGCCCGCCAGCAGGACCGCTTTCAGAAATCAAGAAACTTCAACTATACTGCACCAAGGTATCAGGCTCCAATACAGTATAAGACTCAGCCTCAGGCGACAGCCCCACAAGCCTCTAACACGCAGTTCAGGAGCCAGAACTCCATGAAGGCCCCGCAGAGCAATGCAAGCCAGGTCACCAACAACAGCAATATTAAGGCCTGTTTCAACTGCCGGGAGACAGGGCATTTCATTGCTAACTGCCTGTATGCCAACAACAAGCCGGCAGCCTCAACCTTCTCCAACTCTGTGAATGGACCAAGACCAGTTCTGTCAGGTGCCAACCGAGTGCCCATCCGCAACAACAACAACACCAACAATAACCGTCAGCAGATGAGGCAGCCCCAGCAGTCATTTGGACGAGCCCACGTCAACCACATCAACGCACAAGAGGCTCAAGGAGCTCAGGGTGTAGTGCTCGGTAAGTACCTAGTCAGCACAGCCCTTGCGACAGTATTATTTGATTTTTGGAGCAACACACTCGAGTTTTGTGGAAAAACACAATATACCTACAGTACTACTAAAGACACCCCTAATAACCCGGACGCCTGGAGGTGACATCATGTGTCAATTAGGTTGTCTACGGGTAAGGATCATTTTAAGTGGGGTAGAATTTTTTTTAGCAGACCTAGTAGTACTTAAGTCAGAAGGGATAGACGTGATCCTCGGAATAGATTGGTTAAGCCGACATAATGGTCTCATAGGCTGTACTGACAAAGTGGCACTTAACGAACCCAGAAGGAATACGAGTGACCTGCCATACCCAGGAAAGTGGATCAGACCCAATAGTGTTTGGCATGAAAGCCAAGTCTTTTGAAGAAATCCCAGCAGTAAATGAATAACCAGATGTTTTTCCCAAAGAACTCCCCCCACCTGTTTAGAGGCCCAGCCGAATCTCGAGGACGAGATTCATTTTAAGTGGGGTAGGTTTGTAACGACCCAAAAAATTCACCAAATAAATCACACGCTAAATTTTTTCAAAACTCTTTTTCGTCGTTGAGCTCGAGAACCTCCTAAAACCTAAACCCTAAATCCCGAAAATCTTTTCTCTATCCCGAACACCCGATTCCCAACTCCCGATTCCATTCGTCGATTCCACCTTTCTTTTTCGACGACCGTACCTTGCACTCTCTCTCTTTTTCCTCACCGCCCGTCGCGGTCGTCGCCGCGAATCTCTCTTTCTCTCTCTTCCCCGCCCTGCCGCGTGCACCCGGGCGCCGCTTGGCCGCTAGCGCTGCGCATGCCCCACCTACCCCTGGCCCGCGCACGCGTGATCGGCGCTGCGCGTGGCCGACCGCGCGCCGCGGATCCGGCGCGAATCTCTCTCCCTCTCTCTCTCCCCTCCTTTTCTTTTTTTCCTATTTCTCTTCCTTTTCTTTCTTTTCCCTCCTTCTCTCTCTCCCTCTGCCGCGCGCACCCGGGGCCGACTCCCCTCTCTCCTTCCCCGCGTGCTGAGCAGCTCGCCCCGCCGCCCCGTGCCCGCGCACCCGCTGCACCCGAGCCCTGGCCTGCTCCCACGCATTCCGCCCACGCCGCCCACGCGCGCGCGCACATCTCGCCTGCCCAGCCCACTCGCTCGCGTGCACGCCGCGGCACTCGGCGCGCCATGCCGCGACGACGCTCGGGCCGCCACCGGCCGCCCCCACACACGCCGCACAGTGCCACCTGCGCCGAGGCGTCGCGTCACCAGTGCACGCCTTGCCAACCACACCGTCGTCTGCCGTTGATGCCCGCACAGCACCGCGCAGCGCTGACCGAAACATCCCATCCCGCCTCGCCGCTAGCGACGCCTCGAGCGCCATTAATGGCCATCCTCGGAGCTTCCCCGCCGGCCACCTACCCCGGCGTCGCCACCGCCTTTCTCGCCCTATAAAAAGGCCACCCACGCCACCCCTCCGCTCTACAACTGCCTACCGCCACCTCCCGCCCATCTCTCCCATTCCGCAGCACCGCCGCCACACGCTCTGCAGGCCGCCGCCGCCGCTTTCGTCGCCCCGCCTCCTCGCGTCGCCTCGGCCCAAGGTAGGGGCGTGCGGAGTTCCTCCCTTTCCCCTCTTCCTCTACCCCCGCCAACCCGTCCCGAGCCGCCCTGCTCGCGCCGCCCAGGGCCGTAGAGCACCCGCCGCGGCCATGGCCGCTGCTCCCACCCCTGCAGGCCCCTTCTCCGAAATTGGAAAAGGGAATCGAGCTTCCAGGGCCCCATTACCTTTTCCCCCATGGTCCCGGCCGCCCTCGAGCCCGCGGACCGCCGGCCCAGGGCCGCCGCCGGCGTACCCCCGCCTCCCCTGCTTTCCAGCACGAGGGGGAGGATGAAGACAGGGCGTTTTTGCCCTTAACCCCCTCCATTCCTTTCTATTTATTTAAGAGCCCTCCCACCCTTGGTTTTCTTTCAAATAAAACCCTGTCCTTTATGGTAATCACAAACAAAGCCTCCACTGCATAAATTTGATTAGAAATAAGACCCTATCCTTTTCCCAAATAAACCAAACCTTTCCAAAAATTCTAATTAAGCTCTTTCATTAATTACAACTAAGTCCCTGGACCCTGATTTAACCCCTAACCCTTTATGTAACCTATCATTTCATGCGCCAAACGACCTCGGATCAACCTAAAACTTTACCACACCTTTCATAACATAGTTTTGACCATGCCATTAGGAATCCACCCAAAAATATTACTCCGTACCCCATATCTTATGTGTTCCCGATTCGAGCTCAACGATAAATCTTTGTTTTCTGTATTGATTGTGTGCTTGTTTGTGTGCGCTGTAGACCACGGAGTGAACGAAGGAGAACCCGTTAACGAGCAGTACTGTGAGCAGGTGAACGAGGACCCGTTCCGTGACCCCGAGCCCGAAGGACAGGACCTCCCCGAAGGCTACGAAGACGGCAAGTTCAATCCCATCCTTTGATGCATGTTTCTGTCCTAGTTTTTATAAACACAACCCAATGGCCTGCTTTATAAAATTGCATATGTTTTGCTTGCATAAAAACATGGTTGTATAGCCACCCCTTGATTTGTGATGACCATTCCTTGACCACCTAGATTAATGTCTGATTTTGCTTGGACGTTAATCGATATTAGAACGCTTAGGACTTTACTCATAATACAATTTATTTTATAAAGAAAATGTGTGCGTATGTGGGATGGGATAAATGTGGTGTTTTTGTAAAGAAAGTTTAGACGGGATGGATGGCATTTCTACGGATTTGCCATTTGGTGTGCTCGTGCCAATGTGGCAGGGCAAAGAAGGGAGATATCCATCTTGTTGTGTCTAAGGACCGAGTTGGTGTGTCATCTCACCTAACTCCACTATTGTGCAAACCACTCGACCGTTGAATGGGCAACGGCTTAGCATAAACCCCACTAGTTGATGTGATAGCCATCAGGAGGGCTGAGAGCAACGGGTGATCAAGGAGAAGGGATATGTTCAGTATGACTTATACCCCGGTCGTACCTCAGAGATAGGTCGATGACCCCTTGGTGAATCCCGTGATGGCGAATCAGGTCTAGCTAAGGTGGGTAATGGCTATGTCGGGATCTACACCGACACTACGGTGTTCGTGTTGTGGTAACCCACTTGTGGGTAAAGTTGCACACCTCTGCAGAGTTAAAAGCTATTCGAATAGACGTGCCCACGGTATTGGGCGAGTTACGGTGTGGTCACATAACTAGTGTTTCATTGGGATGGGCTGGTGTGAGTTGTTTTGGAATTGTGTCCGGCAGTAGTGCCGTGTGCTACGACGGACGGGGTGTCCGGTAGCAGTTTTTGAACTTGAACTCCGTGTTACTCAATACAAAAACTGGTTTTTGAAATGTTTTCGGCTAAAACGAACCCCTGCATAAAATTTAGCTTTCCACAAATTAAACCATAACCTTATCCTTGTTTTACCTGAGCATGTTATTCTGATATAACCCCCTCCGTGGGTGTGGTTGGACTTGCTGAGTACGTTTGTACTCACCCCATTCTCACTTTTTACAGAGGAAGACCCAGACTTCGTACCAGACGTCGCCGAGTAGGGTTATCGTTCTACACCCAACCTTTCCTGTGGAACCGGCCCTGTTCGAGATGATTTCGCTGATGCAGTACTCTGAGCCCGAGCTGGATCCCATGTGGGTCGCGCTCTGGTGTTATGTCGTAGCCTGGTTACTTTTTATTATCATCTGTATCGAGTGTCCTCCTCGGAGGTTTGTATGGTAATGAACCATCTGATGTAATAAATATGGCATCAGCCTCCTAGGACTGATGTTTGTATCACATTTAAGTCCTCTTATGAGGGGACGCTTCAAATAGAAGTTGGGAGGAACCCAAACTTAGGATTCTTAGGTTTAATGGTCTGGTCCTTCGTGTTAGATTTTTTGTAATAGCCCTTTACTTGTTTCTTTACATTACTCACTCTGGTCCAAGGTGAGGTATATCTTTTGTAATTGGACCACTCTTTCTCTCTTATTATAAAGATACACAGCTCTCTTGCGTGTCGAAAAAAAAGAATAGAAGTTGACAAGCAATTTTGAGTTTCTAATTGTTGTGTAAAATGTAGTCAACTTCAGTGCTGAAAGCTTGACACACAGGTTTTCACTTTTCAATTTCACTCTTATAGGTTTTGTAATTTTGTTATGGACGACAAGAGTAAAGTCAAGAAGGAAATAAATGCCCCCCTTGGAGCTCCTCCTCGAAAGGTTAATATTTCCTAGGCTGTTCACAATGTTGGCTTCTTCCAGTTTAGTGCTTACTATTATTGTTGTTTGATGTAAGGGAGGACTAAAATTTGCACCCAAAATACCTGTGAAGAAAGCCGCTAAGGTTGTCCCGAAAAAGTACGTGCTTGGGTCCACA
This sequence comes from Panicum virgatum, assembly GCF_016808335.1. Classification (NCBI taxonomy): domain Eukaryota; kingdom Viridiplantae; phylum Streptophyta; class Magnoliopsida; order Poales; family Poaceae; genus Panicum; species Panicum virgatum. Next base: position 25,858,790 of record NC_053151.1, on the reverse strand, counting down.
TTTACTTTCCTATAACTTTGATAGTTTCTATTTGAATTTTGCAAGATTGACAATTTTGGTATGTGGAATGTGATTTACTGTAACTTGACAGGGAACCAGTTGATGATAGCAAGTAAGGCTGGATGTCGAGCCGGCTCGGCTCGGCTCGGCTCAGCTCGAGCTGGCTCGTTACGGTAACGAGCTGGCTCGGCTCGGCTCGTTATCAGGCCGAGCTGAAAGTCAGGCTCGGCTCGGCTCGTTTGGCATCTCGAGCTGGCTCGTTTGGCTCACGAGCCAGCTCAAAAAAAAACCCAGCCAGCTAGCACTAGTAGAGCCAGATGCCTCCATGGCTGCGGGGTGGTGGCGCAACAAGAAGATGTCCAGGGTCTTCCTCCATGGCTGCGGGGAGAGGGGGCCTGCAGCTGGAGGCCCTCGGAGGCGGGTCGTCGGAGGGGCGGGCCAGGCTGCCGGGGACGACCGGACGGGCGAGGTGGCGGGGCAAGGTCGGGGGAGGCGACGGGCGAGGCGCCGAGGACGTAGCCCGCAGGGAGGGCGCCGGCCCCCGGCCGCGAGGCGCGCCGCGCGCAGGGGCGCCGGCCACGAGGCTGCAGGGCAGGGCGCCGGCCCCCAGAAGCGGGTCGTTGGAGGGGCGGGCCGGGCTGCCGGGGACGACCGGACGGGCGAGGTGACGGGGCGAGGTCGGGGGGAGGCGACGGGACTCGCGAGTCGCCCAGCCGCCGCGCAGAGGTGGGAGTGGGAGACTTTCATCGAGTCGAAGCTGGGCTGCTGGGCCGGCTAGATTTGAGCGTTGGCTCGTTGCGGCTCGCGAGCTGCTCGCGAGCTGGCTCGAGCTAGCTCGATAAGAGACCGAGCCAAAACTTTGGCTTGGCTCGTTTATATTTTTCTACGAGCCGAGCCGAGCCGAGCCACTAATGAGCCGAGCCGAGCGAGCTACCGAGCCACGAGTTTTTCGTCCAGCCTTAATAGCAAGGATGAAACCGTCGATAAGGAATTATTGATGAAACTTAAGGCATCACAGGTACTAATTATTGTATTTGGTTCTTCATTTGTTGTATCTGCATGCTTTTCCCTTGATGCTTTGTTCATGTATACAGTATTTTGTTTCATTTTGCAGGTTACAGATCCCTTTGCAAGAAGAGTTAAAACTGAGGAAAAACGTAAGAGTACTTATTTATGTTCATTCCATGCAGTACCTAGTAAATTTGTTATTCGTACCTATAAAAAAAATGTTATTCCTACAAGCTGAGTGTGCCCACAGCTACTTCCGTCAATGGCTATTGATATTCTCATATTCCATCTGCTTGGTTGGTAGCCTGAAATATATATAGGTACAAATCTCCGAGGTTATTAATTAAACATGCTCAACTAGTTTCTTACCACTTTACAACATTTGCAGATAAAACTGCTACTTGTGTCTTGCATTTTTATGAACAGTCTCTGTTTACCAAGTTATACGTATCTCTTTCTTTATTTCATTTGAAAAGCGTTGTTCTGCAAATAATTGTAAAAAATATATATGTTGCATTGTGTAGGACATGCACCGAACTCTTTCTTTCCATGTCTTGAATTAGATACTAAAATTAGTGCATGTAATACAAGGTAACCAAGGATTTGTAATAGAGAAAGTAATATATTCAATTATTACAATTATCAAACTAGTAGCTCATTGGTGTTGATAAATATACAATTTTTAGTATTGGCGTAGATTATTTATTTTTATTTCTGCTGCACATCTAGCTAATGATGTACTGTTCTGTTTGCATAGCAAAAAGCCGAACAGAAGTTGCATTTGGACAAGGAAATTCTTCTTATGCAAGATCTTTTCTTAAACCAAAAAGTTCTTCAGGTATTCATGGAAGATATTTATCTTCATTGTTTACGATTATGAACCGTTCCTTAAGCATCGTTGTTCTGAAAAAATGTATTAGTCTGCTGGTTGGGCTGCATTTTTTTTCTTCTCTCTTTTTAAAGAACATAGAATATATTTCATATTGTTTATGCATACATATTTCTGTATTTAGACCTTAACTCCTCTTTGTTTCTATTTGATATTCAGATGAAGCAAAGTTACCAAAAGAATATGCAGAGCCATGGGTGAGGAAAGATCAGATTACTAATGAGGATTGTTTCCTATTCGGACCTTATCCATTGGTTTCGTTTTCTTTTATTACAGGACTATACCCATACTGATTATCCTGTTTCTCTCCCATTGAGGAGGTCCTACTCTGGAAATCCTGGTATGCTGTTGTCTTTCTAGTTGAAATTGCAAAAGATTTTCTTCAACTGGCCTTACACTCTTCCTACATCTCAAATGCAGAAATTCTTGACGAGGAAGAATTTGGAGAATCTTCTGCCAGCAGAGCTCAAGATGCTGAATTAACCGCAGCAGAAGAGCTTGGGTTAATGGTATATATTGTTGCATATTCCAAAACCGTTTTATTTCTGGTCATATGCATTAAAGCCAAATCACTTTGTGAGCTCAATTGTATACTCTAAGAAATACCATTGAACTGGCTAAAACTCATATGGTTATACAGGCAATTGCCCACCATGTTATCTAGTCGTCCGACTAATCGCGATTAGTCGGGCTTATCGGTCCGGTGACCCCGATAAGGGCACCGAGTAGGTCTGGGCGACTAGTTTTCTAGTCGTCCGACTAGTCGTCGACTAGTCGCGATTAGTCGCACGATCAGGTTGGAAAACGATCAGACTTGAGATTGTTTTATGGGCTGTTTGAGTTGTGGGCCTCGGCCGGCGATGGGCTGGCAAGGTGGCCCGTTAGGTTTTTGGTATATAGAGGCTGAGAGATAGGAATATGGACTATGGGGACAGGAATACAGAGTTCTGGACAGTTCACAAATCATCTCTCACAAATAAGTGAAAAATTGACCATTATTGTTGCCTTCATACTTGCTTTTTATTAAGTAATATGTAGTACATATATCATATCGGTCCTGGGACACATAGGACGACTAGGCAGACGACTAGGACCGACTAAGCTCGACTAATCGGCCTGATCGACGACTAATCGCGACTAGTCATCTGATCGGTCCCATGGCGACTAGGTTCGACTAGACGATTTGAAAACACTGATTGCCCATTAATGTTCTCTGTGTTGACAGGATCGGTCAGATGAATCACAAATTGCTCTTGTTCCAGTTGCCATGCTCTCTTCCTTTACCAATGCAGCCACAATCAGTTAGTGAACCTAATAAAGGCTCTGAGGAGAGACGTGAGGACGTGAGGCCATCATCGCAGCGTGGCTCGAAACTCAAGGACCTTCCTGCAGGTTATATGGGGATGATACTTGTATATAGGAGTGGTAAAGTGAAAATGAAGATTGGAGACACACTCTTTGATGTGAGTTTCAAAACTGAAGTATTTATGTTTTCTGTATAGGTTTCGCATGCAGTACTCAGATCACAATCAACAAATTGTGTAGGTTTCTTCTGGCTCCAATTGCAAGTTTGTCCAGGAAGTTGCAGCAATTAACACCAATGAGAAGCATTGCTGCACGGTGGGGGAGATCAGCAAGCGTGCTGTTATCACCCCCAATATTGGCTGTCTGCTGGGTTCTGCTAACAAGATGGAAGAGTAGTCCATTCATTTCTTTTCTGTAAACCATGGCCATATCCCATATGCCATATTGCAAGGGAGTTTTGTTTCTTCAAGACGACAACTTGAGAGTTTACCATCTAGAGCTTAGATCTAGGAGAAAGAGTCTCAGGAGATAACAATTTTGATGTTAAACAAATTAAATATGAAAAAACAATGAGTCAAATACGAGGTCTCGAACAAAGGAGGCAATTGCAAATAGGTCAATGTTGAGCTGAGGGGTAAACAAACTTTTATGGATCAAAGGTATTTATTGAAAGGCGAAAGCATGAACTCAAGTTGGGGATCCCAGCTGACATATGCTCTTTTTGTCTACTCCCTCGTTCCCTAAAAGAGTGCTCTTTTAGATTTATCATAAGTCTATCTTAAAGTTGACCCTACAACCCTGTAGCTTTGATTAAACTTAAAATAGTTTGATTTAGGATAAATCTAAAAGAACAGTTATTTTGGGATGTGACACAGTATGAGGTGTGGAGCTAAAAGGAAACAAAATAATATTAATTTGGGTTTTTTGGATTTCTGCCATTACAATTCTTGAACGTTGGAGAAATGACATTGCAATTCAGCTATTTTGAAACTTGCCATTATAATTCTCCATCCATCCGAACCTTGCCATTTTATACGTCTTTCACGTGCCTAGGCCCTCTGTATAGTAAATTCAAAATGTTGTACTGAAACTGGATGTTGAGATAGTGATCTTTACTCATGTTTTGCATATGTTGAAACTGGTGGTCATGGGGCAATTTAGGTTTTAACAACTATCAGCTTCAGTTAGGGCATTTAGTTTTTGCAATTTCATATTTGGTCATGTGTCTTATTTACTTCAGTTAGGGCAATCTTTGGGAAAATCTGTTGATTATAATCAAGAGGCCATGAGCATTTTTATTATGTACTTCAGCTCTGCTTGTTGGATTTTGTGCATATATAGTTTAGGTGATCTATCTTGACTGCTGTCACACCCAACACTAATCACAAACTACTCAGGTTAGCTGTACTGCTAGTGCTAGCTGTTTTCATTTTGTTTCATTCTTTTTATCTAGAACAGTGATCAGTTAAGCTAGCACATCTTACAAAGTCCGGGATCAGCTACCTGTGCTGAGTACTGACAAATAAACACATTTTACAAAGACCATGCCAAAACAGTCTTTCACGATCCAGTACACCAGGTCCTTCGACAGAACCAATTCGACCCGGATGAGTGATGACGAACCAAATCCTCAATGATCATGTGCACCGCACCAAAAAAAATAGATCATTCTCATCATCCGAAGAGCAGGGACCAATCAATTCATTCATTACAAGCTGATTGAATTCATCATCAGAATTCATACTCTATGGTGTTGATTTTGAATACAAACTGGCGTGCCAGAACAAATTAGATCATTCGCGAGGAATACTAACTGGCACCACAAATTAGATCATTCGGATCGTCCCTCGTGGTAGGAGGCTTCAGGCACGACGGAACAAATCACGAACCATCCACGTGCAGGATGAGTGGCGGCAGGAGGCTTGAGCACTGTAGGATAGTCCGATCAATGGGTGCAGCGAGTGACATTTTGGTGGAGCTTTGCGCCGGCGATGGAATGGCTGCCGCTACAAATGGATGGGGCGGCGATGGAGCATCGGAGATCGAATGACGTTTCTCAGGAAAAAAAATACCAAGGTTGGGAGGTTTTGAATATGGAGAGTCTAAGATTTACCTAGTCTATTGGTTTCCCTAGCATTTAGGTCCTGTTTGGTTTCCATAAGTCAGGTGATTTATAAGTCAAGTGACTAAAAATCAGTGACTTATAAGTCATATCTGTTTGGTTGTAGATGACTTATAAGCTCATTAAAGACTTTGCTTTACCCCACCTCTCCTCCTTCCCTTACAACTTTAAGTGTGGCCCCACGCAAAAAAAGAGGGAAATGAGGCGACTTATAAGTTTTAAGTAAGGGTGTACCAACTTATGGCTTGTAAGTTCCATGACTTAATAAGTTAGTGCTGTTTGACAAAATAAATCACTTATTTCACTTTTCAGCTTATAAATAGGTGACTTAAGAGAAATCAAACAGGATCTTAGGAGGCTCTTTTTTTTACAGAGTTGGAAAAACTTCATTTAGCTAGGAGGATAGCTAATCTCCTGAAGTTGCTCTCAAGGCCATGAATAGCCGTGCTATTATGTCCATGAATGGCTGAGATATTGCCACATATTCTAACAGAAATAATTCAGCTCTCGCCCATGGGCGTTCGAGTCCCAAGCTCGACGTTCACATCTCACTCTCGCCCATGAGCGTTCGAGTCCTAAGCTCGATGTTCACATCTCACTGGAGCTTGCCCCCATAAATAAATCTACATCCTCTCATGCATGGAGCCACAAAGGGAATGCGACGCGCCTGTCACCTATAGAGTCTTCGGGGATTCCGGTGATCTCTAGAAGGACGCAGTTTTCAGTTTTGTGTGTAGTTGTAGGGCTGTTTGTATGCATATAGTGGTGTGAGTGAGGTGTGTATGTGTAGGGTGGGCATGCATGTATTTGTATGAACAGATATTGCATCTGTACCCAGATGAGAGGCGTTAAAAAATGCAACATATAACTAGTAGAAACTCAACGGGTAGCAATTATTTTATATATGGAGGGAAACGTTATGAACTGAATTTGAAATATTATACAATTAATACATTAGTTTTGAGCCTCTAGGGTGAATTCCCGAATATCATTTGATTAGGATCTTGAGCACATAATTGTCTTGCTGTCTTGTTCTGCAGTGCCTTTGTTATGAACGCTGATGGGATCAAGAGGAGAGAGTGCTGAGGGAAGCGGCGGCGGCGCTACAGTACCCGCGGTACTGTTCACGAGATGGCGGCTGCGAGGGCGAGGGAGCGGCAGTTAGGGTTGGGGGCGCTGGGAACGCCGGACGCGGGGCTTCGCCCACGGCCGGCAAGAGAGAAGGGTTTTCCTTCTAATCTCTTGCTTGATTAGATAGATACATCTCCACTCCTTATATAGAGAGGTTTACTTGACCACTAACCAAGCGACAAATAAACCCTAATGGGCTAAGGCCCAATAAGCCCTTGACTCCTCTAACACTACACCCCACCTGGACATGCAGCTTGTCCTCAAGCTGCAATCTAACGATGATGCTAACAATGACTCCACTAGACGCAAACCGAACTCCTAAGAACAAGTCTTTTACATCTCGGCTTATTTTAAATAGACTGTGACTCTTTATTTTTGACGACACCTGAAGATACTGCGGACACCCTCCGCGTGCTGGATCTGCACGTATGTCGCCGCCTGGATCCCATGGAGACCATCGGAACGAGAGGGGTGCACGGGCCCGGCCACCTGGAATTAATCGGGATTGCGACCAGCGGAGACGTCCTCGTGGCGGCCGGTAGCGAAAAGCGGTGGCTCTAGGCAGTGCATCCCCGCCTGCGGCAAAGAGGAAACCGTCTTCCCTATCACCGCTGCCGCAGAGTTGGAGTTCACCGATCGCGGAAACAACATCTTGCTCACGCATGAAGACAGTAGAACATCGGCATGATTGCTGGTGGCCGTCTGACGGGGCGAGGATGCGCTCCCCTTTGCCAAGGTCGACCGCCATCAAGGCTGCCTCGTGCATCTTCCGGCGCATCTCCTGTAGCCGTCTCCGCGCCAGGAGACGGCGTGATGCAGCCTGCAGCCGCACTGCCGCATGGATGAATGAAGCCGCTTGGTCCTGTTGCTCCTTGCGCATCATGCGGACGAGCCGTCGCGCCAAGAACTTGCGCGTTGCCGCTTGTAGGTGCACGACCGCCTCTCTCTTTCGCTCAAGTTGTATCATCTCCTTTGTCAAACTTTTTTTTTGAAGTAAATTGTCAAACATATTCACCGTGGATTGAAGAAGGAACAGCCTGCAAAGTATAGAAACTAAAGAATGAAACAAGGGCCATGATTCAGTTGATACACTAAAACATCTCTGAGAAACAGATGTGGCGCGAACGGACCAAAGGTCCGCTGGCTAGCGGTGGCAGTGGCCACGCTGCCCGCCCGGGTTCGAGCCCCGTCGGGGCCGAATTTCCGGGTGCGCACCGGGGTTTATCCCCAGAGGGGTACCGGGGTGCGTGTGTGCGTGTGTGTACAGGTGTGTGGTGTGTGTGCGTGTGTAAATCCCGGTAGGCGCGTCCTCGGATTTCCCGGCAGCCCATCTGCGTTGAGCGCGCGGTCAACGTGGGTGCCTAATTGAGTTCTTAAATGATTCCCCAGTGCTCCTGGGTGCTTTAAAAAAAAAACAGATGTGGCTCATTTACTCCTTATCTCCAAGGACTCACATGGATGTATCGTGAAAGAAGGCAAAAATAAATTGTCAAACAGGTCACGGTATGAAAAGGAGTCTCTAAGAATTTTACCTGATGGCATTCACCTAACAAGTCGTTGTTAAGAAGTTCTTGATGTAGGCTTCTGCAAGCATGTTACCAAGCTTTACTTGTGACTCAGTGGTAAGATGCAAGTTATCTTCGTTCAACGCAAGACCCATTGCATCAACAGTTACAATATTGGGTAGGTTAACGCTAAATTGAGCGCTTCTCACTTTCTCAATGTTCCTTTTATCGCCGGATGCAAGAGCAACCTGTTGATATCATATACAATCTTGATTAAAATCAGTACTAGATACTGCACTTGATATCTAGGGGCGTAAAGTGTGATTTCCTAATATGAAGAAACTGAGAAAACAATTTTGAAATCAACTTCTGTACTTAAACAATTAAGGCAACATCAAGGGCTTAAATATTACAATTACTTTACCAGTTCAGAATCAAGTATTTTTTTCTTTATTGAAGGATGAAACATAACTTGATGGCACACTACAAAATATGAGGAAAAATCATGTCTTGAGTCCAAATGATGAGGAAATTATTTATTCTAAAAAATGTTTAAAGGTTACTAAAATTCAGAGATGAATATATGCCCCCATACAAGCTGCTTTGATCCTATACTGACAGATGTGCACAGTTTCGCTGCATTTTATCAATTCAATGTTTTGAGTGGCATTCTGTTAAGTGCCATCCTTTTAAGAGGAATTTTATAGTTTTGCTAATAACTATTATGCGGTTGGGGACAGGTTCACTTGTTATTACTCCCTCAACTCACAAAGCCATTGGAAGAACCTCAAACAACGACATTGACTTCTAATTCCTACTAAATTTCCAAACCATAGCAAAAAACACTTTAATGTGGCAAACAAAAGTTAGACAACCCTCTCTGTACCATTTTCAAAAGTTCAATCTCAACGTACACAAAGTATTTGACTGCTCGCAACCCAAAATGTTGGCTAGAGGTTTACAGTTATAGTTACAGAAAACCCCACAATTCAAACACCATGTGGTCAGGGTCACAGCAATGCGCACATTTCGTTATGTTGAACCATGGAGAATGTCTGCTCAGTTCTAAGCAACAATAACGATAACAAATGGTAGAGTATAAAAACTTCAGCGCTATGAGAACTTATCAGAAATTGTGGCAAACAACTGATCGCTCCTCAAGCCCTAAACCATTCCCCCACTTTCCTCTACTTTATCCGCTACCAGCCTACCTCTTTGGTGCAAATTATAAATTTATTTCTCTAGGGCGCGTGCGTGCGTGTGGGTGGGTGGGTGGCTGTGTGTGCTAAAGCCTCGTTGGGGCTGTTTGTATTGTTTTCATTCTTCTTAATATAACTAGCACAGACGCACGTGCGACAACCACGTGATTTATGAAACCAATTAGATTCTAATTCAAAAGTGTATAGAGTTATGTATTAATTAAATTAATCTTGAAAATAAGTTCCAAAAATATGTATATCATGATAAATGTGACTGCTATCTCGTAACATTTGCCATTGTTCGTCATGTTTATTGGTGAGAAACTACAAGCCCTAAACATAGGATTATCTATACTTTGTATCTTTTCTGTGTGCGAAGATCAATGGCTAGCACGTGATTTGAATGAAACCATTGGAGCGCATGTTGATTTCTTGTGGAAATTTCATCAAAATAAGACGATATGTTCATCACTGCTCCTAGAATTACAATAATTCATATATGATTTTCATGCAACAATTGGATCACCAAGGAAAACCAAGAAGTGATTATTAAGAAAGAAAAATTGAAGACACACGTTTGCACATCAGTTAGCTAGCTACGTACCTAGTTTGTCCTATCGTCGCTTGCCTCTTAGCAGCAGGCCAGCAGTGACGCTACCATGGTCCGAGTGGTTCGTTCGCGGATCGGAGGGGGCGCTAGACAAGAGACGTCGGGGAACAAACGGAGAGGTGTACTACTGGAGGATTGGGAGAGGAGGCGGGCTACACGAGAGAGCACGCGTTGGACGGGACCGGATCCAGTACATGAGGTCGCGAACAGCGGAGTTATTAGCGGGTACAACCGACGGGTACGAGGATCAAAGGTGAAAAAAATAATTGGTTTTGGGCAAAAACATCCTCCAACTCGCAGTTTTCATGGGTCTCCACCCCTCTCACCTTCCTCGGCCCTAATAGATGGGTCCGGCGTGAGGAGTACGGTGGGCCCAATTTAAGTGAGAAAAATTTTCAATTGTTTTCGATCTTTACAGTATAGATATAGATGACGGGCGACTCTCTAGCCGAAAAGAAACTCGCAGCCTAGCAAGCGTTAGTTGAAAGCATCTAGACAAAAGAGGATAAAAGACAATGAAAGTAAATTTGAGAAAACTTTTCCTCTCTTGGGTGTGTTTACATCTGTAAAATAGGGGTAAAAAGGGTCATATCAAATACTGTAGCACACTGTAGCACTTTTCGTTCGTTTGTGGTAATTGTTGTCCGACCATGACCTAACTAGGCTCAAAAGATTCGTCTCGTCGTGTACATCAAAACTATGCAATTAATTTTTTTATTTATCTACATTAATACTCCATGCATGAGGTAAAAGATTTGATATGATAAGGTGAATAGTGAAGTTTGGAGAGAGAAATTTTGGAAGTGAACACAGCCCTTGTGTCTTCCCTACGTGTCTATCAATCAAAGTGGGTTCAATCAGCACAGTAATTCGTACCACAAATGTGAGAGCAATTCATTATTCATGCAGTTCAATTTCATCCGAATTTGGCAAATACAGATCAGATGAATGAACCCAGGTAAAACAAAACCAAAGTGGGAGTAGGAAGGAACCAAGGCCATCACCTGAATAAAAGGCAACTGCGGAATCCCAAGATCCGCCCTGACATTGGTGATGAGCCCCTCAATGTTCCCGCGGTACGCCGCCGCTGCGGCGTCGGACTCGGCGTCGCTCTCCCCCTGGTACCACAGCACGGCCTCGATCTCGCCGTACCGGGCCGCGACGCGCGCCCGGCACACCATCTGCTCGTACAGGCGCTCCCCGCGAGCCCACTCCCGGATGGCCGTCCCGCCGACGGCGCACGGCACGAGCCCGAGCCCGATCCCGGCCCGGGCCCCCTCGCCGGAGGTGCCCTCCTGCAGGCACGGGAGCACGGCGCGGGCGAAGACCATCCCGGGCCCGACGCCGCAGGTCTCGGCGGTGTCGATGTCGGCGTGGAGCGACTCCCGGGCCTCCTCCCAGTCCAGCGCCGCGGAGAGGCGCTGGATGGACGGGTCCGGCGCGCCCTCCGGCGGCACCACGCCGTCCCAGCGCCGGCGGTGCACGCCGCCGCGGCCGGCCATGTTGCTCTGGCCGGAGAGCACGAAGATACGCATGATTGGCTCGGCGCCGCGGCTTGCAGTTGCAGGCAGCAAAGTGCCTCCTTTGATGTTGATGGTGTTTGCGAGTTGGCGTTGGCTTGCTTGATGCCAAATCAAAAGCTACGCAAAGTCCTCCCATTGGGCGAGCTCCTGAAAATCAGTGTTGACGGCTCCTGAAAACAAGCTGTGCAGTGGTTGGGGATTTGTGATCAGAGATGCAGATGGTGCTGTAATACATGCTTGGGCCGGAGCTATTCCTTGTGCGATGGATGCTTTCCATTCTGAAGTTCTGGCCTGAAGGCAGCAAGCGAGATGGGCACGACGAGAATTGTGGTGGAAACCGATTCCCTGATGCTTCGGCTGGCCCTCGAGCGCAATGCTTTCTCCCTAGCCCCAACTGGAGGCCTCATTCTTCATCTAATCTAATTTTTATATTGAGTAAATAGTATCTACCATACAACAACTTGTCCATTAGGTACAAATTGGTCCAACAACTTGTAAAATACTCAATTTAGTACAGTAACTTAATAGGTAGGTGCAGATCGATCCAACAATTTGTAAAATACTTAATTTAATGTGATAACTTGGCAAATCAGTGCATCCACAGTCCAAACATTACAAAGCAATATAACTAACGCAAGGTCTCAATAAAGAGTATATTCACGTTATGATAATTTTTTAATCACATTAGGACAAATTATCAAGTATTATTTGACCATTGATTTTCGTGCTGTACCTGTATGGCAATGTATTTGGCCAAGATAAGAACCGTCAGTGTTTAGAAATTAATGTTATGTCTTTACATTAATTATTTTTGTATAGTGATTAATTTTGATTTAAACTATTTAATTTGATATTCAATATTGAAAAATTCACACTCACCGTTTCTGATATATTTGATTATATGCGCTGTTAAGCTAAAAAAAGCCAATATGTTAATATAAACTATTGGTACTTTTTAGGAGTTTGGTACATATATTTTGAAAGCCTCCTATATTTGTTAAAAAGGAAAAATGAGCTAAATAAATATAAACAAACACGAACATTGTTGAATACATGAGCAGAAGCGCAGAAGAAGCTTAAGGTTTCAGGGTCTCTTTTATCGATTTCTGTGTTTGAGTGATGCTAATGGTGTAATTATAAAATTTGATTGAATTTGAACTAATAAAAAATTATACATAGTTGAAAAACAACAACAGAATCACCATTAATAATTTCCATTTATAAAATTTAAAAATTATTAATGTTTATCTACTTACTTAATATGTTGTTATTGTAATGGTGGTTAAATAATATATTATTTTTAATAAAACTATAATTGACTTATTCTGAGAATAAAATAATTGGCGTTCATTGCGATAAGAAAATCTGTGATCAAATAATACATTGTCGTGTACTATTTGGACTGTGAATACACCAATTGACCAAGTTATTGTTCTAAATTAAGTATTTTCTAAGTTTTTGGATCAATCTGCACTCACCTATCAAGTTATTATATTAAATTGAGCAATTGTAAGTTGTTAGACTAATTTGCACTCATCTGCCAAGTTGTTGTATGGTGAGTGCAATTTACTCTTTTATATTTCTCTGTTCTGTACTGTCCTCGTGTCTCTAATAGTGTGGCGCATGTTTTGGCATCGCACGGTTGTATTGTCCTAAGTGCTCTCCAAACTCCGTGCTACTCTGGGACGGAGTGCCTACGGGCAGGGAGAACCTGATGGCTGAGGTCTGAGGAGTCCCTCGAGCCTTTCTGTTCTGTTAATGGAATCACTGTTTTCATAAAAAAAAAACAAGCTACCGAAACTCTCCGGAAAAAAAGCCCGAAAGTAACTAACAGGATGTTTGAAAGAGCTCCGCTCTAAGAACTCCACCAACGTGTTATGCCAAACACGTTTGGCTCCAGCAACTTCAACTTTATGTTTTCTTGGAGCTCCTCAAGAGGGTGCTAGAAACGCCAGTTATGGGCGTCCACATAGAGTTGGAGTAAAATTACCCACTTTGGCACTATTTACACAACATATTGCTTCAAAAAAAAATGAGCCCCCCTGCACCTCCCCCATCTCCCGACTTCACCTCTCACGCCTCTGCCCAAACCCTAGGCGCGCCCTTCAAGATTCGTCACCGGCAGCCTCATCTCTTATGCGAAATGGATCCCCAAAATGATGATCTTCCTTCTAGTATAGGTATTGTGGCCTAATTCCTTCCGACTCCCTTCAATTTTTCATCTCCATCACTGCATATCTCCATGACTCCATGAGATAACCTCATCTACTTCTTGGGGGGGGGGGGGGTTACGCCCTTCATCCCACCGGCGTTGGTCGGCCATGGAGCATTCGATCGTGATCCTAATTTCGTACCAACGATACCAAAAAGATACTCCCTCCGTTCCTAATTATAAGACATTTCAACAATCGTGGAGAGTCAAAGTTTTTTACGTTTGACCAAATTTATATAATAGAATAATGACATTTATTATATAAACTAAGTACCATTAGATTCTTTATTAGTTATATTTTCATACTACGTCAATTTGATATCATAAATCTTTATATTTCTCTCTATAATCTTGGTCAAACTTGAGATTGCTTTGACTCTCCAAGATTCTTGGGATGTCTTATAATTTGGAACGGAGGAAGTACAACAAATATGTTGTGTCATTATCGGCATTAGATAGGTCAACATCTGCACCCAACGCTCCAACAATGAATTTATTTCGTGATGAGCTGGCGACCATAGTTTCTCTTGCTTTGAGGTAGCCGACAAAGTTATAATTCTCATTTTATATTGAACTTGGACCTTGCATGTGATTTTGTTTTAATGAATATTGTATTTTTAATACTGTAGCAAGTTACTGTAGTGACAGCCAATCTGTACCGTCGCACAGTCCCTTCCCATCGCGGTAGGGCGTCGGGTGGCGCGGGCTGGCAGCAAGGGAGAGTGGGAGAGGTGGAGGGCGTCGGACGTCCGACCTAATTCTACTCAACGGCGGCTGATCAACTACGGACGGCTCAAGACACTCGATGGCGGGACGATGCCCCCGGGGGGTGCCAAGAGAAGATCAATAGTGAAAAGAGTAAATTGCACCCCCAAGTACCCAAACTTGTCTCGAGATTTCACATACCTCCCTAAACTCTCGAATCGTCTACCTAAGTCCCTAAACCGTGCTAAGTGTTTCATCTGAGATCCCAAATACGCCACGCGAGCACCTGAAACTGATGTGGCATGCCACGTGTCGCCACGCTGGCAAATATTTACAAAAACACCCCCTCCAGAATTTCATCAACTCCAATTTGATCCCATCTCCCCCTCTCTCTCTCGCACCGGTGGCAACCACCAGCATTAATTCTCCTCCGACTGCTGCTCTGGATCTCGGCTCACCTCCTGTGCGCAGCGCATGGAGGAGGAGCCACTCGAGCGTGGCGTGCAGGCCCGCGGCGGCAGCGGCCTCGTTCCCGCTAGCGATGCCTCGCGTGCAGCCGCACGAGCCGGAGGCGAGTGAAAGCCAAGCTAGGATGGGTATGCCGAGGAGGACGAGCCCTGCAGGGACCATCCAGAGCTGCTCGTGCGCCGGGTGGAATGCCAGCGCCCACCACATCAGCAGCGCCGCGCCACCGAGCCCCACTGTGATGAGGCCCACAGCCACGGCGTACAGCCATGACCCTGGCGAACTCCCCTAAAGTCCCCTGGCGTGGGTAACCGCGTCGGCGGCGCCACACTCGCCTTCGTGTTGATCCGGCGGCTTCTCTGACCACCCCACGGCTGCCGTAAGCTCCATGGTGGAACAGCTGGTATGGCGGCAGGAGCCGCGGGAAAGGCGAGGCAGTGGCCTGGGCAGTCGGCGGTCCCAGAGCACGGAGCCAGCCATGGGATGACGAAGGAGAGGAAGTGTAACGACCTGCCCCGGGATAACGGCTAAGATCTACTCTGCACGTTGAGTAAACCACACCTGCTAAATAACTCTCTTGCGCTTTCATCCTCGCTTCGCGCAAAAGGTTGCAACCGGAGTTATTTAGCTTCCCTAGGCCTGGTATTTAAGCTGGTCTGGTTTCCTTCTACTTTCAGTGTGGGACTAAAGGGCACTGCCCCGCGCTGCTACAGTAGCTTCGCTACAGTACCGCGCGGCCCACTGGCCCACTGGGCCGTTCTGTTACAGGAAGGCGGCGTGCGGGATGGCCGCCCTGCCACCGGCCTGCGCGGGGGACGTCGACGCGCCAGGCCGAGGCCGCTGTCCGCCCTGCCACCGGCCTGCGCGGGGGACGTCGACGCGCCAGGCCGAGGCCGCTGTTGGCGCCAGATGTTGCTGTTGCGGGGAGCCGGGGGCGCGGAGGGCGGCGGGTCGTCGGACGCAGAGGGCCGCCCGTGAGCTCCACCACGTGCTGCCGCGGAGCTCGGGCAGCTCCAATGGCGGACGACGGTGCTGTGCCGATTCCCGGCCAGGGAGCGAGCGAAACAAGTGGGAATGGGGCTAGGGAGGTGGAGGAGCACGTGAGAAGGATGCTTGCTAGAGGAATCGGGCGGGGAAGGTCTGTAGCCACCGGATTGGGCTCGGCATTGTCCAAGCGGAAGAGGAAGAAGGGAGGGGATGAGAGTGAGGGAGGTCTGCTTGGAGAGGAATGGATTTAAAAGTAAAAAATGAATAAAGTTGAGGGATTTTTTTGTAATTATTTGCAAGCACGTGGCATGCCATGTTAGCTTCGGATACTCGCGTGGTGCATTTGGGACCTTAGATGAAACACTTAACACAGTTTAGGGACCCAAGTGGACGATTTGAGAGTTTAAGGACTTAGGTAAAATCTCGGAACAAGTTTGAAGACCTAGGATGCAATTTACTCTAGTAAAAATTAGATTAACGAGGGAAAGATGGTTGTAACTTGTGGACGGCGAGACGATGGGCGTCGCATGTTCAGGTCGCATGAAGATTTGGTCTCCAATTGTTTTATTAGGAGTAGAGATAAGTTAGAAATGTCATGTAAAAATGTCATGTAATTATGTGTCGCCTAGGTGACAAAGATGGTGGTTGCTCGTGTTGCCTAAGGTGTCGCCTTGGTCCACCTAAGGCCGTCTTAACCCGTCTAGCTGTCGCCTAGTTGATAAGGTGGTGGCGGCTTGCCTTACCTCGCCTTATTGTTTTAAAAACATAGAAGCGTAGTCTTTTTAGAATTTGAACTTATAGAGTGTTGAAATGGATACAACACGGGTGATGTATGAATGTTGCCTTTACTTGATATCAAAAGAAATATCTGTTCGATGTTATGCGCATCCAGCTCGCTCCGTATTTGATACACATCTATTCATATTTGTAACCGAAGCAATCTATATTCGTATTTATATTGGAGACTATCCGTATTCGAATCCGAATTCAGTAGAAAATGTGAAAACAACTATAACATCGATGATATGGTCATATCCGATTTGTTTATACATCTCTACCGGCGCCCAGGAGAAGGGGTAGAAGGGACCGGCGGTGGTGTCGGATTGCGGGCGGCAACGAGACGCCGGTATCCAATGGGCCAAGGATCGGGCGGGGGGAGCTCGGATCTAAGGCGGTTAACAGTGGCTCGGCCTGCGATTGGATGAATTGCAATCACAGGAACAGATCCCGCTACAACCATACGTGCACAACTGAAATTTAGGAATGTCTATAGGCAGAAATAATAAAAAATAGGGCTTATTTTACCCTTTATTTAACTAGTGGATACGCTAGGAACAGATCCCGCTACAACCATACGTGCACAACTGAAATTTAGGAATGTCTATAGGCAGAAATAATAAAAAATAGGGCTTATTTTCCTCTTTATTTAACTAGTGGAGATGTATGTGCCCGAGGCACATATTTAATATTCCTTCCATCAAATAACAATGTTATTTATTTTGCTTCTAAAAATAATATACATCTTTATTTTCTTTCCATAAATTAATGATATCAATTATTAATCTTTCAAAATAAATAATGACGCAAGAAAATATTTGTACCAAAGGAAAATAATATGTGGATAGAAGGGGTTGATAGATGAAAGTGCTTGATGTAAAAAAAATATTATAATTTTGGTAGAAATATTTTCTTCTATCAATTTTGTAAATCTACACCATCTTTTGCCAAATCTTTACTGTGATAAGTGGAAGCTCCGTGAAAGATATATGACGGACCTAATCTTATAATGAAAAAGACAGATATATAAAACGTACCAACGTGAACAAACCCAATTACACAAGACGAATGATTACTTCTCGGCCAACGAATTAGCCTCATGGATGAGATTTTTTTTTTTGCGTGTACTCATGGAAGAATTGAAGCTTGGGATTAGCGTCGGCTCAACAGCAGGCAGACGGCAGCAGACCAGACCAGAGAAGCAGCGAGGGCAAGAAAACAAGAGAGAACCCTAGCCTTGCTTCCCAATACGGCAGCCTAGGACAGAATTACCGAAGTGCCCCTCGCCATTTAACCATCTCATCTCCTCACCTCCCCGACGGCGACTCCCCTCGAGCTCGCCCTCCTCCCCCGCCTCGCTGCCGTCGCCTGGTCCTCTCCGGCCGGCGACCCCGATTCAACTGGTAAGCCCCCGATTCCGTTGCGCCCCTTGGTTCCCTTGCCCAGCAGCCCGCGTGGCCCTGGGCCTGCTGCGGAATCGGCGAGTCGTGGGAGCCAGGGTGGGAGGCAGCCGGCTTGCCGTGCGTGGTGTATTGCTGGTGCGATTGCCGCGGCGCTCCCTCGCGGTTTCTTCCTGGTTTAGGTTTTGGGTCTGTATTGGCGATTGCTGTTGGCTGGGAGGCCCCCGATTGCAGTCCGTCGCAGGGGCCGTCGGGCCACGGGGTGCGGGCAGCACAAAATCGCCCCCCTGACTCGAGAACGAGCTCCATTTCGTTGTTGTCGAGCGGTGTGATTGGCGAAATTCTGTCATGAGTGGAGTGGACTTTTGAGTTCAATACTGACGATTATTTCTTTGAGAGGAGTGTAGGGTTGCAAATCAATTTATTGTTCCCTATGATAGAGAGCTGTCGAGCAGGGCAAATTGGTAGATGCTTGATTTTAGCGTGCTTAATTTTACATTGGCCTTTAGTCTTTCTGACTTTGCTTGTCGCCATTTTATGGATACTGTGTACATGCTGCTCTATTTCACCCTATCTGTTTGTGTTTGTCTGGCATGCAACTGCTGTCTAGTTCAAACCAAAATCACTTTACGCATGATGTCTGCCAGCTTATATGCATGTTGTTTGTTCTGATCAACATGAAATTGAATTGTATTGGGATTTGGGAATGGGTTAATCTGCATGAGGGCTCCAAGGAATATCGAGGCCTTTGTCCAATTGTTCAGATGTGGTATCTCTTTGTTAATTGCAGTTTGTATTGATGATTTTGCTGATATCCACCATCCGTCAACAATTCAGTGGCATTTTACTTATTGAAATTACTAGGGAGTGACCTCAACCAGTATTTCTGTCCCACATATTTTGTATGTTTCTAGGAGCTAAATAGTATAACTGGAGGACAGAGAAATCCACTCACTATTTTCATTGTGCCCACTATTTGCACATGTGATGTTGGTCAAAATTAGGGAAGCTAACAGCATGCACCTTACTGTTACATTTCGTTTTGTTGCTGGAAGCAGCATGAGAAAATCTATTAATATTGTCGATTTGAGTAACTGACTTGATATATATGTTTCACCTTGACCCTTAAGCGTAGTCTGGGTTTTCTGTTCGCATAATCCCGCTAATAGTTCAAGTATGGTTTGGAAAGCTGAGTTAAACTGCCATCTGTGCAGTTCCTGTTTTAAAAAAGGAAAAGAGTTACATATGGCCTTCCCACTTTTCTGTTGTTCTGGGCCTAATTAGTATGGTATTTTACAAGCTACTTGTTATCATGATCATTCATTATCTTTCATGTTCGATTACTCGTTGTTTCTGTGTTGTGCCTCATAGTGGTATATTGACTGTAGGGCTAAATTGCTTCTTGGAGTTGAATATGATCAAGACTATGAATACATTGTAGATGCAAAGTTTGCTGTTAGCTTTGTAATCTTGAAGATGCTTGAAGAGACATCATCTCCAGCATTGGATGCTGACAGGATAGAAGCTCCTTCGCCAAAGGAAGAAAATAATTCGACAAATTCTGAAGCTGCTACAGATACTGAAGACATTGAAATCAGTGATGACGATGACGGTGACCGCAATCACAAGCATCGAAGACGGGAGGCTAGGCCACAATCTGATGAGAATACAGAGGAACAACATCCAGGGATATCTCTCAAAAAAAGGGGCAGGGTTTCTGGTAATGGGCAACCTTTTGGCGGAGCTGGTTCTCAAGGCGAAGCACAGAAGGATTTTGTGCCAAAATTCAAGAGGCGTCCTGGAACAGGAGCTCACAGTCGAGCGCCTAGAGTGAGCCAATCCTTCCGATCCGATTTATCAGCTTCTGGTGCTGCTCGCCCTCCTATGGCACGAGGAAGAGGACGAAATGGTGCACCCTGGACTCAGCATGATCCCAGATTCAACAACCTTGATATGATGGATTTTGCATCCCAGATGGCTTCACAAGGACCCCCCGCGCACCCTAGCTTATTTATGGGCGCTGCATTGCCAAGTGGTCCATATGGATTTATGCCTGGAATGCCTCATGGGATTTTGGATCCAATCCACCCACTTGGAATGCAAGGTCCTATTCAGCCTACAGTATCTCCTTTGATTGATCTTGGCATGCCTCGTCAACGCTGTAGAGACTTTGAGGAACGTGGATTTTGCCTGAGAGGGGATATGTGCCCCATGGAGCATGGTGTAAATAGAATTGTTGTTGATGATATGCAGGTATGACTATTTCACTCTTTTTTTAGAGCATCTATTTTACACTCTACATTAATCATAATCTTCTGCATAGTATCCTTTATTCTTTTGCTTATCTGTTGTGTTCCATCCTAACTTCCTAGGATATTCCCGTGAGATTTACATGTTTTATGGATCGAGATTAGTTCCTTATATATATTTTTTAGCCAGTGTCATGGCTATGTTGTGCCAACATAACTGTGGCCCTGAAAGGCATGCCCTGAGCTCTGTTATCAGTTATCGCTAGTCTGAGTTGTGAATCTTGTGATCAATGTTACTCACAAATGTCACAATACCCTATCCAAAATCCAAACTGCGAAATCCTGTTGAATTTTATACCATATCCAAAATCCAAAATGAGAATTCCTTTTAAATTTTATATCTTACCACAATTAACTTTCGCATGCCTTGTATCTTTTTCTTCACTGTAGCATTTTATCTTCTGATTTTGCTTGAGTTAGTTTTTTAATATAAAAGATTAAACTTGTTATGGGTGGCTAGGGTTGCCAATTTGCACACCTATGGGTGGCAAAGTTTGGCTCAAGTACTACTCATTTTGGTTTTGGGGCTCTTTCCCCTTTTTTTACCTTCTTAATGTATTGATGCGCAGCTCTCCTGCGCATTCGAGAAAAAAAGGCTCAAGTACTACTAGATAATCTTTTGTCCTGAGGTAAAGACATTGAATTTGATATAATTTATTATCAATTTGCAGAGTCTTTCGCAGTTCAATCTCCCAGTATCAGTTCCAAATGCTCAAGGACTCAGAATCCAAAATGAGGGAGGAACTGGTTCTGTTAACTTATCGAGTCTTGGAGGCAGTAAAATTGTTCCCGCAAAAGATGTCAAATCTGGTGTGGCAAGTGATGCAGTAAAACCAAATGGAAGCACCACTGCAGTTGTTGCTGATGCTGATGTATATGATCCTGATCAGCCTCTATGGAACAATGAACACCCAGAAGCATCGTGTGCTGGTTTTGTACATAACGATGCTGGAATGTGGAATCCTGAATCCTCAGGCTATGAAATGGGGCAGGAGCATTCAACACAGAGTTTGAAGTCTTCTGTTTGGGGCAGGATAGCATCAAAGAGAAAATCAGGGGGCAGTAACACAGCTAAAATTACACCACCAAGTACTACTGGAAACGAAAAAGGTGATTATGATGACATGGCTCCCAGCACAGCCCAAGTAAAGTCCACTGCTGCTAAGGATACTAATGGTCAATCCAATTCGAGAATATATGCAGATGTGGGCCGGCAAAGTAATCGAGCTGCTCAGAAAGCATCCCGTACACTTTATGTACATGGAATTCCCCATGAAAGCAACAGATGGGAGGCCCTTCTCTCGCATTTTCAGAAGTTTGGTCAAGTAATAGATATTTATATTCCATCTAACAGTGAAAAAGCTTTTGTCCAGTTCTCGAAAAGAGAAGAAGCTGAAGCTGCCCTTAAAGCTCCGGATGCTGTTATGGGCAACCGCTTTATAAGGCTATGGTGGGCCAATAGAGATAGGATTCCTGATGAGGTAGAGGGTAGGATCCCTGCAAAGTCTTCCCAATTGTCTACTACGCTGGCCAATTCTGCCCCTCAGCCATCTTATCCCAGCAGAGTCAAGGAAAATATTCAATCTACAACTCCAAGGCCTAGTTCTGGATCTTCTGCTGAACCGTTGAGTTCTGGTACAGGTTCTAAAATGCTGTCAGCAAGCAGTATAAAACCAATACCTCATGCTCCCAAAAGGAATGAAAGTCTAGAACTATTGGAAGAACTTCGCAAAAAACAGGAGATCTTAGCTCAGAAGCGTGATGAGTTCCGCCGCCAGTTAGAGAAACTTGCAAAACAAGTACTTACGTTTTCCCCTATACTGGCTTGAATTTATATTGTTTACTCTGTAATTGTTTGTTGTTAATTGAATAGACTTTTCTTTAGTAGGAACAAGCTGAGTGTTTATGCTAAACTTGTCCTATTAGTTTCCCTTTTTAGCTGTCTGTTCTGCCGATTTCTAATAAGTAAACAATTATATTGCAGAAAGGTTCAGCTAATTCGGTTAAGCATGCAGAGGCCAGCGGAATAGAAGTTGCTTCTAATGATGCATCAAAAGTAAAGGATGCAAGGTCCATCAGCGCGAGGGCTGAAGGGTCACAGGAGGTTTCTGGTTCAATGGAAAAGAAAAGTTCTGGAGAGTTGGCTTCATGCTCTCAAAAATCTGCTGCGATATCCACACAGAAATCAGCAGTGGTTGCGAAGCAGACTACTCTGTTAGCACCTTCACAGAATAGGTTTAAGCTTGACAATCGAACCACATCATTCAGAATTCTTCCACCTTTGCCTTCTGATATTGCAAATGTAAGTTCAGCATCCAACGAAATGCTATTTCTTGATGTTCTGAAACTGTTAAGGTTATGGTGCTATTTTGAGAGTTTTATCTGTGGAGCTCGATGTTTTCCTGTCAATATTTAAGATAAGCATATACTTGAACTTTTGGGGATAGATGAACACATAATATTTGAACACCTTTGCTGAATTTTTGGCTTGGTATTGAAAGTTTAAAACTGCTGATAGTAGGTTTGAGTGATGTAAGTACGCGATACGTTGGACCATGTATCTACTGCTATATGTATTATCTAGAATTCTCTAATGGAATTTGCTTCTTATTCTTAGGTTATAGGATTTGCATGCCTTGTGCAACTGCTTTATTGTTACATCTTTTGTTTTGGATAATGACTAAGACTTTAACAATAGTTATGTGCTACTGCCCTATGGCTATGTGGTGAGCCGGAAGTTAGGCTTGTGTCTACATTTAGTGGCAAGAGGAGCTTATAAAAATCAGTCATCCATCTGTGTTTAACTGATGACAACAAGTTTTTTTTCAGAAAAGAACACACCTTTTCCTTTGATTTCTCATGCTGCATTTTGTGTTGATTTATTTTATTACAAGCTGTTCATTTTATTTCTGATATCTCTTACTATTTTTATTTACAGGAATCCATCTTGGCAGACCATTTCTCATCATTTGGGGAGCTTTCATCTGTTGTTCTGGAAGATACCGAAGCCCATAACCTTGATGCAACTTTAAAACCGTCTCTGAGTTGTTCAGCCTGTGTGACTTACACAACACGGCAATCAGCTGAGAAAGCATTTATTGGTGGTAAATCTTGTAAAGGGCATACACTACGATTTATGTGGTTAACAGCATCTCCTGGCTCAAATAACCATTCTAGACCTCAGAATACTTCGATTCCTGTCAGGGCCTCCAGTATTTCTGGCCATACGCAAAGCATGTCTTCTGAGCCCCCTTGCCCCGTTGGGAAAATCTCATCTACTGCCACATCTTATACGGCAGCCATTCCTCATAATAAATCAACCTTAACTGCCAAAAGTGCAAATATTTCTCCAGTTGGAATTTCCAAAGCTTCAGGTTCTAGTTCCTCTCTATCGTCAAATGATGAGTGTCCTCCTCAACATGGATCAACAAGGAATGTTATCTCAGATTCTGCGCTTCCACAATGAGGTACATTGCACCTGATCATGGAATTATCCTACAGTTCTATAAATTGTTAAATTTGAATTTGTTGCTAATTACACAATAAATGTTTTTGAACATTGGCATGACCCCGAAACACAACTTCTTTACTAACATATACGCTGTATTTGAAAAATGGTAAAAGTATATATCATGAATTATGTTTCATGATGTCCACTATTTTTCATAAATCTGATCAAAATATTCATGAAGGTATCTATACCAAGGTTTAAATACAGACTGCACTTGCTCCAATACTCCAATTTTTATTGGAGGGGGTATGTTCTAGGTCATTGGCACTTTGTTACATGCATGATTTCAGGATTGATTTTTTCACATCTACCTGCCAAATAGTTCATGCAAAAATGGAACCACTGATGCTGGCAAAGTATGCCATAATGGTGTACTGTTATGAGTTTAGCAGTCTGGCTGTATGCAGCGCTTCAAACATTATCTGATCTGTCCTGCTCCCTCCAGCTGCATATGCATGGAGGCCAGCAGTAGCACAGCAATTAGAGTAATTCAAACTTTAGCCCCCCCCCCCCCCCCCCCCCCCCCCCGGTTGCCCCCGTTGTATACGGGGAGTTCAATAAGTACGGATGCTTATCTCAGATAGGTCCGCTGTGATATTTTCATAGTATAACAAGGAATACTATATATTAAATCATATGCAATTGAGACTGTAGTTGCTTCTTCTTAATAATTAATTCCAGTAGCCGTATATTACCTTCATTGGTTCAGAATCCAGAATATATTGATTGATATGTGAATCTTGCTAGAGGGCGCGTAACAGGCTTCATAAAGCATTATGCTTAGCTTGTCCAGTTTCCAATGCCTTTGTTATTCACTCAAGTTTTTACCATGTTATAAACTACTCTGAGTCTATGATCTTCCCTTGTATCAGCATTGTTGTATGCATCTTCTGTAATTGTCTAGAATGGGGCTTAGTTATTTAATCCCCAATGGTTAGTGCACAGTGAGAAATTCTCTTAAGCAACTAGATCAAAAACCTTTCTGTCTTAACCTAAACTTTGCATTGACACAGCGATATTGGTTGCTGATTGTCCTTTTACTTTTTTTGTGTGTTTTTACACATTTATCTTCTATCCTGTCGCCCTTTGTTTTGCCTCCCTATTTTATTGCAAGCTGTTTCATGAAATATATTCCTTAGGTAGTGTGGTTATTCCTCCTGCTGATGTGTTAAATCATGCTATTTCCAATGCATAATGCAATAAGTTATTGTATTATTTATTTATCTTTATTATGTGCATGGCAAGATCATCTGTGAGCTTAGCCTACAACTGCCAAAATTTATTCAATTGTGACATATCAGAGAATTGCTAGTGTGCAAGACTAAGGTTGGATGAAAAACTCGTGGCTTGCTAGCTCGCTCGGCTCGGCTCGTTGGAAAATATTAATGAGCTGAGCCAAGGTTTAAGCTTGGTGTTTTATCGAGCTAGCTCGCGAGCCGAAACGAGCCAACGCCCAAATACTAAGCCGGCCCAGCCTGAGGATGAAACCCTAACTGCCTTACTCGATTACTCCCATCCCTCTCTCCCTTCCCCTGCGCGGCGGCTACGAGACTCCTCCCGTTGCCTTGCCCGTCCCTGGCTGCCATAGCGCCGCCGCCCTAGTCCTTCACACCTACAGACTCCCGCCTCCACTCCCTAGCCGCCCGGCCCAGGCAGGCAGTGCCGCACCGCAGCGGCCCTTGCCTCGGTCCAGTTCTCGACTCCAGTCGTCATATGTCGCTAAGCGAGTCGGTGTTGGAGATCTCCAGCGGCCCGCCCCACGGGTCCTGCCCGAACATCCTGCTGGCTCTACATGCACCTCTTGATTCTGCCTTGCGCCGCCGCGGCCTGTCTGCCTCCGCTCACCGACAGCAATGCGGGCGATGGGTGGGGAGTTGAGCAGGGGACGCTACACCTGCACCGAGTGTACGGAGCAGAGCGCGCGGGGGGGGGGGGGGGTGGCTTTGGGCTCGCTAGCTCTGCCAGTTGTCCGTCATTTTCGAGCTGGCAAATGAGTCGAGCCAAGCTTGACTTCTAGCTTGGCCTGGTAGCGAGCCGAGCCGGCTCGATATCCAGTCAAGATGGCAACGGGTAAAACCTGTGTGAACATACCCGTACCCGCGAGCCAAAACTCATGCCCGCATCCGCACCCGCTACTCGCTACGGGTAGAACCACGCCCGTACCCACTATCCGCGGATATCACCTGCTTGCGGGTACGCTCGTATACCCGCAAACTTAAGGAAAACATGTAAACAACATCTTAATAGCTTAATAAGCAAGCGCTAAGGAGGACCCCGCGGCCGCCGCTCTAGGATAGCGAGCCCCTCGCGGCGGCGGCTGGTCCAGGGTCGGCGAGGCCCCGACGGCGGCACATTTGATGAGGTGATGGCTCCGGGGCGACGAGCTAGTAGGGGAACTGAGGGTAGGTACGCGGCTGAGAGGGAGGAAGGAGGGTGTGGGTCGGGTGCACCGACGGCGACGCCTTTCACAACGCACTCGAGGTGGGGATGGGGCTGGGGGCGGCAGACGGGCCCCTGGCAGCACGTGGAGGAAGGAATTGGGAGGTGGGGAAGAAATGTGAATGGAAGCATGTGGAGGAAGGAGTTGGGAGGAGGGGAAGAAATGTGGATGGGCGAGGTTGAAACCCTAACAAAGCTTATGTATCTGCAGTTCTGGTCCCACCTGTCAGCTATTGAAACAAGTATGGCGGGTTTGCGGGTGCGGATATCAATTTTTGATACCCGCGACTGTACCCGTGCATGCGGGCTTAAGTCTAGATCTGTATCTGCACCCGTTGGGTTTAATATCTGCGGGCATGCGGATATTTGCTACCCAGCCTTATGCAAGACTCACATAAAACCTGGTTCCATCCAACTCCCACATCTCCTCTAGTTCACAAGCAGTGAGACACCTCAGCTGCTGACAGGTTGGCAAGGGACATTATGCATGTTTAGGCATGGCAACGGGTACAAACCCATCAGGTTTTACCGTCCCAAACCCAAACCCATGAAAAATATCTAGACCCATTAAAAAACCCATAGTCGTGATGGGTTTAAAGTTTTACCCAAACCCATACCCATCGTGTTAATGGGTACCCGTGGGTAATCCGTGGGTCTACACTTTGCTAGTTTTTATCACAATCAACAAATTTAATATAGTAAGCATCAGATTTATAGTGTATAGGAATACAAACACTATAACTGTAAAGCAACAACACCCTACCCGCCTATTCAGGGTTCCTTAAAATAAGAAGGGAAGGAATAATTATACTGTGTAAGTTTATTATAAATTTAAAAAATAAAATGACAATTGCACTAGGTTAGATCGGGTTTAAAAACCCATGGGTTTACAGGTTCGGGTATTGTAGGAACAAACCCGTACCCATAAACCCAATGGATAGGATTTTGTGCTCAAACCCGTACCCTAATGGAGTAAAAACCCATCGGGTTTCGGGTTTCAGGTACCCATTGCCATCCCTCATGTTCGCATTAATCTTTGCGGCTGAGGATCCCCCATTGAACGCTCGTCTCACTGCATGTTCCAGCCAAGACAACAGATAACAGAAGCTGGATGGAACCAGTTTTGTTTTTGTGCATGATACCTTTTGTTGTTTGATACATTTGTGCAAATACATTTCGTTTTTTTTGTTTGATATATGGTAGATGGCACATTGGCACAAGACTGGTAGTTTGTGCAATCCACTAAAACTTTGTTATTGACATGATTGTTTGCGTGTTTATCTGTCCTAAAAAACCATCTCCTTAGTTTTTCTGTTTTCATTTGTTTTAGCGTGTTAGTTTTCCCTTTCTAAAACTAGGGATGAAAACGGTCGGGAACGGTCGGGAAAACCCCTCAATCGTTCCCGCAACTGTATTTTTTGGTCGGGAACGGAAACGGGAACGGGAAAATCAGACGGGAAAACGAAATCGGTATTACGGGATATCGGGAACGGAATCAATCGGTCGGGAGCATGCCGATTACGATCGGGAATCGATAACTCAAAACGGGAAAATACATACAACCACTTCAAACATTTAACTCGATAAAATAATTACAACTATGCATAAATAACATGAAAACAAGACTCGTATAACTAAGAAATACAGGTAAAGTGAATCACGAATTCACAATTCACGTTGGAACACATGCAAACAACAATTCACGTTTCCAACACAGGTAACACAGCCGACTACGACAAATACGGGAATTCCCGCGGGAATTTTCCCGGCTGAAAACGGGAACCGTGAAAACGGTCGGGAAAACACCCAACCGTTCCCGTTCCCGCCCGTTTTCCCGTTTTGTTTTCCCATTTTCCCATTTTTTTCGCGGAAACGGTTTACGGTCGGTTTAAACGGTAAACGGAGCCGGTCGGGACGGGATTTTCCCATCCCATTTTCAACCCTATCTAAAACAATTGGCATGCTAACGTGCTTTTTTCCACAGGTTGATTGTATTCGGACGACTTGGTGTTCTGAAGCTTGGCTTGGCTTGGTTGTTACATAAATCTTTATCTAGCCAAGTTCCCCAGCACACTTTAAGTTATCCGAAGATCTTTGAAGACCTCTTGGTATTAATTTTGGGGGCAGCATGGATAAGACCCACAAAAGGGAAAACGGCTGGTTAAGAATAGGAATTCTAATGTACACTGGGGCCTTTTACCGACGGGGATCACTGTCCAATTTTATCGTTCTATGAGGTGTGCTAGATCATTTGTGCACCTTATTTTGGGGAGCATTATGCCGAAAGCAGTTGATATTATGCTAGTTCTGTAGTTTGTAGCTCCTTGCTGAAAGCAGCACCGTGTGGTTATGTTATGAGCTCATTGAACACCAAACTTGTAACTCATCTAGGCCCGCATGTCCAAAACTTCTGTTGTGCATAGCATACTAATAGGGCATACGTAACTGACCCATTCAATGCAATTTTGTGTTTACCTATTAGGGTTCCTTCAAAATAATCTATGTTGTAGTTCTTGTGGCCCCCTTTCTTTCTCTGATTTCATATTTAAAATATTGCAGCTTACGGACATGCCAGTATGCCACTGAAATTCGTTAGGGACTTTTCTCATGCACTCCCTGGTTCCAATTTCCAAATATAAAATGTTCAGTCTAAATCAAACTTTTCTTTTTTTTGAGGGAAAAAATCAAACTTTTCTGATGTTGATAACTTTATAAGAAGATAGATCAACCTAAGATGAAATCTTACATTTTGAAACAGGGTGTTTTTTAAGAATAAACCAGGGAGAGTTTTATGTACTGACAATCCAACGAATGCAACATATGATATCGTAATATTTTTTCTTACAAAATTCAGCTTCCACGAGCAGATTAGAATCAGATATTGGAGAGCATACTGAAGATAAAAATGTAACACATCCAGACAGTTATTCTGCAGATCCAGCGAGAACGATTGGAGCACCGATATAACATCAAATCGCAAACAGTACGGTAATACAGCTAAGGACCTCGAGTTGCAGATTATGGCAGATAATGGAAACCCAAAAAAAAATGCAGCAGCCTCTATTGCTTTTGCATGGGGTAAACAAACGGCTCTTCAGGGAACTACATCCCGAAAATGGACATCTTCGATAGAAGTAAACTCAGCGTTGAGTTTGGTGCTTTCTACAATTATAGGAAAAAACCTCACCATATCCTCGGCTCAGATTCTGCCTTTCTGATGAAGCATTTCGTTTTCATTCAGTCAAAAAAATTTGCATGGTATTATTTCCAGATAAGCACAAAACAGTTGGCAGGGCAGTGCTGGAGCCTCAACTTAAATGTCAAGCAGCAACCTCCTGGGGTCTTCGACCACATCCTTGATGCGGCGCAGGAAGAAGACGGCCTCTCTGCCATCGATCAGCCTGTGGTCATATGTCAGGGCGAGGTACATCATCGGCCTTGCGAGGATGTCGCCGTTCACAACCACAGGGCGTTGCACAATGGAATGCATCCCAAGAATCGCTGACTGCATTTTGTTGAGATCGCAAATCAGAAGACTGCACAGAGCATGCTACAGAATGTGTTGAAGAAAACTTCTGATAGAAGGCGGGCAGTTACCTGTGGGGGGTTGATGATAGGTGTGCTGATAAGGCTTCCATAGACACCACCATTGGAGATGGTGAATGTTCCTCCTGCCATGTCATCAATTGACAGTGCCCCCTCATTTGCCTTCTTTGCAAGGTTGTTTATCCCTTTCTCAATGTCAGCAAAGTTCATGGTATCCGCATCTCGGATAACAGGCACCACAAGACCCTGAAAAAAAAATAGATCAGTGAGATAATTGAAAATTAAAAAGAAGGAACAGGCATAAGGCCCTGAAAAAGTTTAGATCACAGTGAGATACACCGTAAATAAAAAGGAAACAGGTACCACGAGTCCCTGAAAAAGATCTACAATCATCTGATAATGATGGTACCTTGGAAGTGCCGACAGCAACACTGACATCAACATAGTCTCTGTATATGATGTCATCACCATCAATGACAGCATTGACGATGGGTTGGTTTTGAAGTGCAGAGACAGCAGCCTGCCAAAATAAATGAAATTAGCATGCCCCCATAAGTATGTCATGCAAAAGCTTGGCAACACATAAGCCTGGCAGGTACCTTGACAAAGCAAGACATAAGACCCAATTTGACACCATGCTTTGTGACGAATTCATCTTTATAATCAGAACGAAGCTTCATCAAATTTGTCCTGTATTATACATCAATTTGGTGATGAGATAAACACAACACCTAGCTAGACTTGAATAAATGATAATGGTAAAACAAAGATGAACAGCATAGTAATACACGAGTTATTTGCGGTCTTGCACAACTAATGACTTGATTATTTTGGTCATTCATAGTAAAAAATAATTTCTATCAACATTCATACATATTCGACAATTATATAGTGCAGTACTTTCATAAGTGTGCATATGTTCTGAATTACCATGGTGCTGCAGCAAGTATTAGGGCTCCTTCAAAGTGGAAAATAGGGGGAGCAGTGATCATATATTGTAGTGCACTCAGACAGACTACATTCTCTATTGTGTGGCAAGCCACATCTTTTAACAATTGGGATGATGATAGGAGAAGCGCAAAGATAAAATGATTAGATAGAAACCTACCGCAATAATTATTATGTGCATTACCATTATTATGTAGGAATAGGAACGACTAAAAATCAGCACTTACATGTCAACTTCATTAAATGTTGTCAGCATTGCAAAGGTGTTCTGAGAATCCTTCAAACGGTTTGCAATACGCTTCCTGAGCCTTGGCATCGGCACCTGCAACATCATGGTAAATGTGCATGTCCCTCAAATAAAATCTGGAACTGTCATTGGTTAATCTAGGCCTTACCCGCCGTTCACGTTCTTTTGGAGGGAGCTGTGGTTCTGAAGGGGACGTTTTTGATGGTGCAGTAGGCTTAGGTGCTTGTGTCTTCGGAGGTTCTACCTTTGGTGCTGTCTCTACTTTTGGTTTCTCTTCAACTTTTGGCGGAGAGGGTTCTTTTGGAGTTGATTCCTCGGATGGAGCAACATGTGTTTCAGCAGGTTGAGCAGACTTTGATATGATTGCAATTTTGGTGCCTGGAGTAACTGTATCACCTTCACTAGCAATGAACTGGAACACAACAGCAGTCAGAAATAGCAATAATTAGTATCAGAGTAGCTGCTGATCTCATTAATAGATATAACCACTGATCTGCAACATTAATGGATAGTATGTATCCAAGAAAGCAGATTGGAAGCTAAAAAGGAGCAAAATCATTCACCTTTTCAATAACACCAGCTTCAGGACTAGCAACATCTATAGTAACCTGAAACAGAGGAAGGAAAAACAATCTTTTTATGACCATTCACAAATGTGGCGCTCTAAAAATATTTAAACAGATGGCATCAATACCTTATCAGTTTCGATCTGTGCTATAGCCTCATCAGCTTCGACTCTCTCACCGGGTTCTGTTTCAAAGAAGTATTATTAGTGACCAAATAGAACCTTGTGTAGAAACGAGGGAGGGAGGGGCATAATCTTCAAAATGTTGAGAGAGCATACTCTTCAAAAAGTTAGCAAGGGTTCCATCAGTTACAGATTCACCCATGAAGGGCACAACAGCCTCAACCTTGTCTCCTATAGAAGGAAAAACAAGATTCCATAAGCACATAATGAGGAACACATTTATGAACACTATTTCACCTCAAAAGGCTACTGTGGTTTACCATTGTCTGAAGCAAATGACCGACTCCATACTTGGTACGGAGAGGCATTCGGCATGTAATAACGTCTTCTAAAAAAGGATTACAAGAATGTAATAATTGTATTAATTGAAAAAACGTAAGAAAAATTTATGCAAGCTCGTTAATAAAGAAATCACATTCTCTGATTCTCATAAGTAATGCATGTAGTCTAATAATTACCTTGTCAGCTTCGAGCACTGGGACGTAGCTGGAATCAAAGCTGAAGAAAACAGACATGTATTATAATCAATTTTTAAGATCAATACTAAAAACAAGGGCTAGTCAAACTAATTACCTGAAAGTTGGCTGCTGTAGTTTCTGACATGTGTATAACTCCTTAAGAGGCCTAGTGTCTGCAAATAAATCAGAACAGTGAAAAAGAGAGAATTAACTTTAAAGAGTGGCGTACTAATAGATGCAAACATATATTATCTGTGTATCAGTACTGCTACAAATGTGAATATGCGAAATAGCAGAAAAATTGTACAACTATAACCAAGAAGGCTTGGTACACTACTTCCAAATAAAATGTAAATCAGCAGAGCAATTTACATGGGATAGGTGTAGTGGAAGAATCACAATAGTGACACTTTTTGAGCAATTTATAAAGGAATATCTTGAAGGTTGTTCTGACTGTGCACTTTGCTAGAATTTCGTAATGGCACCATTCAACTTAACATTGTTATAAATGATGGCCACCAATGCTGAAGCATCTGCCGTACTTGACAGCTGACCATAAAGCTTCAGCCTTCAGGATATAAAGTCATCTGCCGTCAGAATCATGCAATGCATTCCTTTCCATCCCCCACTCTTACTGCCTGCCACACCCCGGAACCAGCCGGCAGGCATCAAATCCCACTCCCCCACCATTAGCCATCAAACTAACGTTTCTCATGGTGGAAGAAGGCAATTGGGGTGGGGGGCTTGGGCTACACATACAAGCTTCTTAGTTGTATTGGTAGACAACATCCAAAAGTTCAAAAGCATTAAAGAATAGCATTGGTTGATCAAATAATCTCCAAAAGCCTTCATATTTGAAGCAGTAAGTTCAAGAAGACTGATTGATCTGGGTTTGTTTGACCGACCTTTTCCATTAAACATGATGTATCTAAGTTTCAAATGGTGAACTGTGAGATTTATCAATTTGTTGATTACCATGTAGTATGCCGCAACATTTTACACACTACTATGCATAAAACCGTATTCTTAGGTTGACATATCACACAGAAGGTCACATACCACATGAGCACGAGTATCAATACTGAGACCACTGCAACTGAGGTTCTATGTATTCTTAAATGCACGTCAAAATATGCTCAGCTAAGATTGAAAGAGCTTATAGCGGTATCTACAAATGGACACATTCTTGGTTCAGTACAGAGCACAAAACTTCCATTAAGACAATCTACTTAATAAATATGGCTCAAAAAAGTTTCATCAGAAGTAATAACATGGAACCATGAACCAAGAAAATCAGAAGTAACATCAATCTACTCACTAATTGATGGTATTTTTCAGTTGTATGCTAAACAGATTGTACTACACAACACCGAAAGGGTCCTCTTTGCAGGTAACAGCTAGGCATAAGGAAAGTATCATAGCACAATCGTTCAAGGTCCATTTGTTAGATTTGTTTAGATTCTTTTGTATAAACCACAGGAAAGGCAGCAAGGAAATCAATTGACTAGACTCCTTCGAACGCATATAATCCTAGCGAGCACAAAACCTCACAAGATGGGGGAAATTACAAGCTATACATACTTCCTCTGCATCCATTTGTTGATCCTAAATCATATTCCACAGCCACTAGAAAGTCCCTGACCTATACAGGACAGTTGATGACAAGGTTAGCCCATGGAATGGCCAGAAATAGCACGTTTGCAACCCTAATCTGTGTGACACTTTCCCAAATCATCACCACAGGGTCCCCGGACTGTCCCAATCAAATCACGGGTAAAAGCGTAGGGAGCAGCAAGTAACGTCCGTCCCTCAACCATCAGCGCCCACCTGCAGCCGGCCCCGGGGCGTCCCAGAAGCGTCGGCTTCAGCGCCACCCGACGCGCTCCCAAACCCAACCAGGCAACCACCACCCCCATCCGGGGGACCCGAATCCGGAGAGGAAAAAAACACGCGCATCGGACGGCGGCCGCTCACATCGGACCCCGACGCGAACCCTAAATCCGTCGGGTTCCCCGAACCACAAAGGGGAACAAAAGCTAGCCGCCACCCACGCAGACCGCGCGCGAGGGAGGGGGAAAGAGAGGGGAAAGGAGCGGGGGCATTACCGCGCCGGCGCGGCGGCGGAGGAGGCCCGAGGCGACGCGGGACGCCATTCGCCGGAGTCCTCACGGCGGCGGCGTGCGGGGGGAGGAGGAAGGGGAGGGGCACCAGGGATTCGATTTGGCTTGGGTCCCTTTCTATTCTTCCCTTGGGAGATGCAAATCTCTCGTCTCTTTCTCTCTCTCGCGCGCGCAAGGGGCCAGGGGGTGCCGCGTGCAATTATGAGATCTGGAAGCAGGAGAATGGGGGAGGGAGCGGGCGGGTGGGCGCCCTCCGGTCGCTTCGGCTTCTCCGGGCCGCCCCTGGGCCCACCAGCCAGTGGGGGCCGCACCCTTCCCACCCCTTCTGTTTCGCGGGGAGACCTCAGTTCGGTCGATGCCAGGTGTCTACTTTTCTTCTCGTTTTTTTTCTTCTTCTTGTTGTGTAGCTGTAGTTGCCACGATGGTTCAACCTCTTTGACCATTGAATTCTTCTTTTTTTTTGACTGGTTGAAAAAAGTAATTCGGGTATGGAGCTGATGACGTTTTGGGTCATTCCTGGTGCTCGCTCTGTTCTGAATTGTGGATCATTAATTTGTTTTATATGGCATTTGCTAGTATGCATCTAAATATATACTATGTTTAAATTCATAATAAAAATTATATATTTAGAAAAATCAGAATGATTTGCCATTTAAAATGGATGGAGTAGATTTTGAAAGCTTGGTAGATAGTTAAAAGCTGAGAGGGGGTGGATCTGTCTGAATCCCTAAATTGTATGATAGTGTACAGTGGCTCTGCGGCATCAAATATCTATAATGCCCTTGCAATCCACGAGCTAAACATGGTTCCTGTTCTGCTAAAAAGATCAAAGGTATTATTGTCATTTCAAATCTATAAGCCGGAGTATGTAGTTCCATTGTGCAATCAAAATTTAGGCCTAGCTAAATTCCGCCGTCCAATAGAATACAAACAGGCTTCTACTGCGACGCATGATGCTTCATTGGCTGTGTTTAGCTCACGGAAAAATTTAAATTTTGGTACTGTAGCACACTTCGTTGTTATTTAACAATTAATATCTAATCATGGACTAATTAGGCTTAAAAGATTTATTTCCTATGAAACTGTTATACTATATAATTATTTATTTTTTTAATTGCATTTAATGCTTCATGCATGTGTCCAAAGATTCGATGTAATTGGTATTGTAGGAAATTTTTGGGATTAAACATGGCATTAGAAAAGGAAGGTATGATCTATCTCTTTATTATATTAGTTGCACGTACGGTAGCGGTAGGGATACCGTGGAATGATCGAGAGATAAAACACACACGCATGATGACTTGTATAATAACAAGATAGTACAAAATATAAAGCGTCTCTCGTCGCACACCACCCGCGAAATGGTGTGCGGTCATCAAGTTCGAGGTTAGTGTCGTCCAAACAAATAATGGTGATTATTCCCGAGAGCATATTATTCTAGACCATCCGATATGATCCAACACACGAGGTTCATTCCCAAAAGCAACGTGTATATATTGTTTCAAAAAAAAGCAACGTGTATATAGAGGGTGCTCTCGTATGGCGGTTGTTATGAAGAAATTAGAATTAATGATCAATTTCTGTAATAATTAATTAGATTAGTGATTAGGTGGTTACCTTTCATGAAAAGACTAATTCACGGAAAAGCCAACTCCCGCCATGCCGAAAGGGTCTCTTTTGGTCTTGTATATAAACAGTGATCTTCATTAATCAAGAGAATCAATCATTCCATTCACTTTCACTTCTAACACGTCATCAGTAACACGTTATCAGCAAGCTCTTCCTTTGAGCGATAGAAGAGTTCCTCGGCAAGCTTCTGAACACGAGGAAAGAACAGATGGGAGAAGAAGCGAAAGCGCTTGCAGGCCAATTCGCATGCAGCACACTCGGCTAAGAAGATGATCGGAAGAACGGACGGCCTCTTGCCGGCGACAACGGTGGCACGTGCATCCACCAACGACGGCGCAATCCCCTTCACGGCACCGCAGCCAATACAATAGAGGCATGGGCTTAATTCCAGGCTCAATGGCATGAAGACACGAAGAAATAGAGGCCAAAAGCCTAGGCCAAAACAGAAAAAAAAAAAAGAGAAGACTACCGGCTTTCTTCTCAGCCTGCCACTTCAATTTTATTTCTTCCTTTATCTTGGATTACTAATCCATGGCATGCAGGAATACTTTACTGCTGTAACTACCGGCGCTTGTTCTTCATTGCCACTCATGGCACAACAATGAGAGATCAAGAATAGAAGAAAGGAAGGTCACAAGAACAGCGGCGGCCATGGCTGGCGCACAAGGGGGAGGGGCGGAACCGAACCTGGGCCCTGGGCGCGGCGCTAGGCGCGGTGATGGCGGCGCTCTCCGGCGAAGGCAACGGCGGCGCTGCAGCGTCGGCGTGCGGCGCAGCGGCGAAGGAGGCGGCGGCCGGCGGCCGTGGCGCCAAGGCACAGCGGCGGCGCTCGAGCAAGAAGGAGGCGGCGCCCCATCGGGAAAAGGCGCATCGCGCAGGGGACCAAGGGGCCCGCGGCGTTTGACACGGGAGGGGCAATGACGCCGATTCACGGGACGGGATGGAGGCAATTTCCCTAACCGCCCTCCCATTCTTTTTTTTTTTTTTTTTGACACCTCTCATCTGGATACAGCTGTAGCATCTGTTCGTATACAGATACACACCTACACCACACACACGCACACCACACACACCACACAAGTATACAACCAGATCTACAACTATACACAGATAACAAGATGCGTCTTTAGAGAGATCACTAGAGTCAACGAGGCTCCGGCAATGGGCACATCGCAGTCCCTTTGTGGCTCCACACGTGTTGAGAGGCTCATCTGAAATTAATTATGGAACCTACTGTTCCCGAGTGCCAAATCTGCGTTGAGCGGCGCTCGAACACAGACGGCGGGCACTCCACCGAGCGAACCCAGCCAACCGAGCTACGGCTCGTTCACACCGCCCTCTCATTCTGACCATATACACACCATGCCCAACTGAACCAGATGGGCCACATGTCCAATTACAGGCCGGCGTGCCTAACCGGACCAACAGGCCAGCCGAGCACCCCATTCTCTCATGCAATTTTAAAATAAGGTCTCCAAACTTATATTTATTTGCATGTTTAAGATATTATTGTTGGTCAAAACCCACCGGCGAGTAGCGACAGGCAACACGAAGAGCCGGGAGGCTGCCGGGGCGCTGGCTGGCACCGGTCCCTCGGCCAACGACCCAGATCCTGGCACACGCCAATGCTTCCGGAGATGCAGGGCGTGCCACCTGACCTATACCCGATCAGGAAGGTGCAAACATACTTTCGACGATTTGACTACATGCACAAACACGTGTAAACATTAGTCCGAGCCGTGGTCGGCTCCCCGGGACGACTCTTGCATCGACTTTAAAGAGCCGATCGAGTCCCGGTGTCAGATCAGATCTGTATATCTGGATATTAATAGATAAAGCAAATAACTGCAAAAACTACTTCAATTAGATCTAGTTAATCTAATCCACGACGGTAAAAGCTTCACTGCTAGATCGGAACATCCTACACGTAGTTAGGCCTAACGAGCGTAATAGATAACCAAACTTTAACCAGAATAGAGGTCTAAGAATAAGCAAAAGCCGATTCCCGGATCAATCCCTATTAAGATCAAGGCAAAGCATCTAATATGTCGCCAGATCGTCCAACCCGTTTGCAAGGCCTAAAGTAGCAGATATTAAGCCGATTCTTATGTATAAGAACAAACCATAACAGATTAGATCTACTAGATAGAAAAGAAGCAGGGTGTTATCTCTACGCGACTAACTCTATGCAAAGAGAATTAGTATAAGATTAATACGTGATCACGCAGAGACAACATGATATTCGTAAATGATAAACAACAAGAGCATGATAGATCTACTAAAGGTCATGCTACGAATACTAGGATAACTAGCACTACTCGCCATAAAAAATACTTCAGTACGAGTAATTCTAAGGTAAAAGTAAGAACAATGCTGCCCTGATCACAAGAAGTGATCAGGGCAGCATTGTGCTTACTTGGATGAAACCCTAGGATTAGGGGTGGCGGTGCGCCGAGAATTGTTGTTGCGAGACGTGATGACGTTTTCCCTTTACGAATGTCATAGGGTACATATTTATAGTCCGGAGACTTGGAAAACAATCTAAACTAACGTGTCGATATTGGACTCTATCTCTAACTCAAACTGAACTTAAACCTAAAGGTACATGGCCCAGATGGCCCGAACGCCCACGCAGGAGCCGATTCGTAATCCTCCTTTAATTTCTGCATTAAGACCAACTCACTTGCGGCCCATTAATTAACCATGTTAATTTATGGCGATAACAGATATCTAGTTCTGCATATTTATATTTGGGATCCTAGATATTCTGTTTTTAGCTTCTATACTAGATCCTAGATATTCTGTTTTTAGCTTCTATACTAGATAAAACACTGCAATAGATTACATTTATAATTGATGATATAATTGCTTGTTTTAGACCTTGTGTTTAAATAACTTATGATGCAAATTATTTACCTAGAGTAAATAGATAGTTTTTGAGAGCTATGAGTCTTTAGAAATTGCATCATAATATATTATATTGCGGAGATTTTACTGTTTAATATTTACATATATTTTCTGTTTTAGTCGTGGACTCTGACAGAATTTGTATAGTAGAATCTTTACTCCTATACATTGTCTGCTTTTGAGACCAAAAAATTGTATATGTAAACATAAATAGTTTATCATTTTGTTGGTTGGCAATTATTTTAATTGCAATAAAATTGGATCCACTTAATTAAGTGATGCTTAATTAATGATTGTTGTATTTAAAGTAATGTTAGCCCAGTCTAGAAAGGCAAAATGACAGTCAAATCATTTTCGCTAGTAAGGCTAACATAAGAGTGGAATTTTTGCTTAGATCCCTAAAAGGATTTGTGCAAATTATGCCACTATCCAACTATAGCACTATGTGCTTAGTATATTTTTTTGTTTTGTTTCAATTTTCAAACTTAAACAATACCAATACGGTAAAGAACTTTGTTAACCTTATTAATTTGGTAATTTTTTTATAAATTGCATTTAATAAAGGTTGTTCCTCTTAATTAAACATTTTTAATTAATGATGGATTATGCAAAATTGTTATGTCCATTTGGGATCCTAACACAAGTAATGGAGTCCCAGACATTGGCTGCGCTTAATTCATATTGAGTTATTCAGCCTAGAGACCGTGCCTATGGTAGCGATTATTCGCCCATTGCTGAGAGGTCTACATCATGTTTATTTAAATTTGATGATTACCTACGTTGTGTTCTCCCAAATAAGCGTTTGAGAAATATACGAATGGTACACTTTATGGTGATTACCATCATTCATTGTTAAAAGTTACACACAAGTAGTAGAGTCTTAGGCATTGGCTGCGGTATATTCATGTAAATATATCAGTCCAGAGACTGTACCTATAACAATAATTTATTTGCCTACTATTGAGAGATTTACTCTATGTCTCGGACATAGAGATTATCTACTATGTGTGTGCCATATTAATAATGATTGTTTGTGAGGTCTACACACCTTGTGAACCTCTAATTGTTCTGAGTTTAACATTTTGTTGACTACCTCCAACTATCCAAAACAAAGTGAAGATATGGATCCCCTAAATTTTGCATTGGAGATTACAACATCACCATATGATTTTTAATTTACCTTAGGTGTAAATTAATTGAATCAATGGGCTGTCACATGTGTGATATTGACTTCAGAGGAGTTTGATGAACTCGCTCTACATGGTATCATTATCCCCATGGCAGTGGAAAATAGCATTGGTTTTATCCCATTGACTAAGGGAAGAATTTCATGAACCTTAATTAGAGGTTGTTCATTATACATCAAAGATGTTGTAATACTTATTGTCAACGCATAAGTATTGTATGTATCATATTATGAATTTGATACTTGACAATATTTATGGATTTCTATATATTAGATGAGAATTTCATTGAATTCTTGTCATATATAAATATAGATATATGGCAGAACCAGTTTGAATTACACCAGTTTGAGTGCACTAAACACCTAAACGCACCTTAACCGATATAATCACTGGTCTGTCGGGTAACATCCCGATGAAACCACTGAATATCCGATCGAACCACAAGTATACATCCCGCACGAAGGCGAGTAGATATAACAATCCATGATATTTTACATCACATAGATAAGGGTGTAATTTACATCAGAGTTGAAACTAGAAAGTTGAAGAACTTTAAAGATGTTTTACAGAAACTAAATGTAAAAGAGAAGTTCTGCAGCGGAAAAGTAAAACACGACTATATACAAACGTCGTACGGTAGATGTCATGATAAGCCCGAACATGACATCATTCAGCTGATTTATTGCTGGTCAAAGATGGTTCCCATTCCATAGACCAGCCAGGTGGTAAAACACTAGGCCAAGTTAAACTAATGTTTGGCTCCTCACAAGTTATTCCTGAAAATAAGGTCACGAGCAAGACTGAGTATACTAATACTTAGCAAGACTGACCCGTCTAAGGGTATAACATAGCCCTTTTAATTAGACATGCAAGGCTTGTAAAGGCTCTGGAGTTTCTTTTGCTGAAAAGCAACAAAGAGTATGTCCTTAATTTCAAGTTTTAGCTTTTAGGTTCTAGTTTCATTAGTTACTCTAGATTTGCACCTATCTATACAAGCATGGTAATTTTTTTTGCATACAACAAGATTGAGTATCATTTTTGTTTCACTTCTTACTCTATGTGGCAAAGAGATTAAGCAGTCTCAATATCCGTGAGCGGCGGAACAGTTTGAACCGAATTTCAATCCTTGCAAGGTAAACCTAACACACACGCTTGGAGCACTGTTGATTCACTCCCAAGCAACCGTTTGCCTTTCTTTCCGGTTCGTGGATCAGGGCCACTCTTCCCGACTAGAGGGCACCAACCTCGTCCTTCATAGTCGTAGTTGTAGCGCTACATTGTTTAACTGGGCACCAACCTCATCCCATATCCATTTTATTCATCCTATCTCTAAGAAAGAGTGGGGTAAAGTCCACTTGCCGGTCCGATTGGTTACTAGGCTTACCGCGTACCATATTTACGGCATGTGGTTAGTACTTTCAAACGCTTAATCAACACTACGACACACTGCGGCCTTAACAAAATTCAGCTACACAGACGGGATATAAACATGAATCTCGTAACCAAATCCCGTCCATGGTCCTTATAGTGATTGCAAGAAAGTAAACAATCAACTCCTATAAAGCTCGCGAGTGACAGGCAATCACTCGACTTTTACCGGTCCTATTAACATAGCATCTAACTCGGACTTAGTTCTAGTGTTCAATCAATAGATACCTAGAATTATGCATCTAAGGTTTTCATTCAACTCTAATAACTTAAATGCACAAGTAAATAATAACAATAAGTTGCATAATTTAAAATAATGGGATTATACACCTGGGCTTGCCTTTAGTGGTGTCTACAGAGTCAGTGGACTTTGGTTCCTCCGAATCAGAGTTCGGGGCTTCAATTAATTCAACAACGTCGGCTGGAGTTTTGGAGAAATCCCCGTCTGGTTCCTGGATGAGTTCGTATGTTCCGTCGGCTAACGAGGTTGTTTCTATATGCAATGCAATATTTGAAATTTAGTGAAGTGTTTGAGAATAGTTTTCCTTCACTAAAGTGTTGAGAACCAATAAAGTAAACATTAAGATAAATCTTAATAATTTTACTTTACTGGGCAATTGTTTATAGAGTAAAAGTAAACACAATAAACTTCATAAAATTTCATGGAAAAGAGGTTTTTATTTTAATAAAAGGAAACTTTTAATTATTTTCTTAAAACACAAACAAGATATAGAAAGAAAATTTTGAAAGCATAAGCTAGAGTTTATTAAAGGTTTTAGAAAAATTTTGTAAAGTTTGACATGCTTTATAGAACACATGGTTCAAAGCTCACAAGCAAATTCATTT
Organism: Panicum virgatum; assembly: GCF_016808335.1. Taxonomy (NCBI): domain Eukaryota; kingdom Viridiplantae; phylum Streptophyta; class Magnoliopsida; order Poales; family Poaceae; genus Panicum; species Panicum virgatum. The sequence continues at coordinate 25,816,629 of NC_053151.1, read as the reverse complement.
TTGAACATTAGATACAAATAAAAAGGAGCTTTTAGCTAATCCTATTTTTAGAATTTGTTATACAAGAAAATTTTTCAAACTCATAGCATAACACTGTAGTGATAATTAAAAAGAACACAACAAAATTAATTTGACATTTTTTATTTTTCTACATTTTTTAAGATTTTGCAAAGTTCACTAGAAAAAGAATAAAGGGGTTTGTTACTTTTGCAGAAAGGACCTTAGAAAGATTCAAATAATTGCAATCGGGTCCTTGACCCAAGGTAGAAGAAGGCAGGGGGAGGGACGGCCGGATTCCAGCTATGGGGATCGCCGGCGGCGAGGGGCAAGGGGCCAGGAGGCTTCAGGAGTTCGAGGCGAACCTCTGGGTACTTGTGGCGTGGCTGGAGGTGGCCGGGAAGATGGTCGTCGGTGATGGAGCAGAGAGCGGCGGCGGGGTGCACGGCGGCTAGGGCGTTCCGGTGAGGGAATGGCAATGGGAGGAAGTGGAGGAGCTTCACTGGTCTACGGCGAAGCTAACCAAAGGATCGTGGTGGCTGGAGGGGCTTTGTGGCGGCAGGTCGACGGCGGACAGGAGCTCGCCGGAGATGGAGAGGGGGCGGCGGAGGTGTACGCCGGCGAAGAAGCTCGGCCAGGGCTATTTATAGCCAGAAGAGAGGTAGGATGAGAACGAGAGGAGTCCAGTGGACTATCTTGGCAGGAGAGAGGGCGAAATTGGCGATGGCGATATCTTCTCTGCGGCGACTGGCGAGGTGGCGCAAGGGGAGAGTTCGGGGATGGTGTGGTGTGGGACTAGCAGGCTAGTAGAGGCGGCGTTGTGGCGGCGGGGGTCTTGCGTGCGGCGCGTGGGGGCGGTGAGGCGGTTCGGGGAGGTAAAACAGGGGCAGCCAAGCTCGTCGGAGAAGGAAACCGGCAGCGGCGAGCTGCGGCACGTGCGTGGAAGAAAGGGGAGGCGCCAGCGAGGGTTGGAGTGGGACCAGGAGAAAGCTAGGGAGGTCAGGCGGCTTCCAAACAGCGGCGCGGGGCAGCCGGTGGGCGGGGAACCCGCGGCGGTGTGGAGCAGAGCTCCGGCGAGGCTGGGGAAGGAAGAAGAGTATGTAGGGACTGATTTGCAAAAATAGAAAAGTTTAGGGGCTTAAAAGTAAAGTAAAATTTGCCATTGAACTAGGGGCTCAAATAAAAAAGTGCCCAAAATGAATGTTGTTTAGTTTTTCAAGACCTACAACTTTTATGTTGTGCAAATTTTTACTAGATCAAAGGATTTTTAAATATTTTGAAATGTTTGATAGAACTCTATTTAATTAAAGAAAAACACTTTCATGTTGTGCAAATTTCAGCAGGTTTGGGACTTATTTGCAATAAAGCTGCCAAGTAATGATTACTAGCATATTTGCAAGAATGCCCTTCACAATTTTGAAATCACTTCCTAAGTTAATTTTTTTTTGCAAAAAGGGGCTAGTAATTTTGCATAATTACAAATATGCTCTAAATTTGCATTGAAAATTTTTGACTAGCAAACAAAGCTAAACACACAATTGCTCATATCACCTTATGTTCTAATAGCTAGACACCTAAGGTGTCACAGCCTTCCCTCCTAAAAAGAATCTCATCCTGAGATTCTAGAATAGAAAAAGAATGGCAACCCTATTTGGCAAAAGTCCATGAACCAGAATTAAGTAGTGTGACTATAGGTTTGGGATGGATAGAAAAAGTACCCATCATAATTGGTACGTCCCTCGGAAGTTCAGCAAGAGTGGAAAAATTGACCCGTCCTTGTTTAACTTGCATCACCTGCTTCATGCCTTTGCACTGGTTGGAGACTTGGAGTTCTGATTAGAGTTCTGGTTGGAATTCTGGCCCGAAAAAGATTTCTTGGGCTGATGGCAATTTTTGGCGAAGTGTGAGGTACTCCACAATTGAAACAACGGTTGTAGTTGTTCCCACAATTGAACTGTTGATCATTTGGCCTCGGACTAGACTGCTGCTGCTGTTGCTGAGGCACTAAGAATCCAGTTGCTCCTTGTTGCTGGGGTGGCCTGAAAATCCATTTGCCCGATGGAGTGTTCCTCGGTGGAGCCTTGGGAATTGTATTCTGCACCAAACGATACCTCAGTGGCTGCGCACCAGAGGGTCCAGTTGGTACCTTCCTCTTCTTCTCAGCACGATATGCTGTCATGCAATCGTCTTGAGTGATGGCCATATTCACCAGCTCATTATAACTATTGGGACGAGCAAGGTTGAGACGCTCCTCGAGCTTGGTGTTAAGACCACGGTGAAAATGATCCTTTTTTCTTGGCATCGTTGTCTGCATGATGGCCAGCATACTGGCACAGGTGATTGAAGACCTATGCATATTGAAGCACAGTGCGGGTTCCTTGAGTAAGCCCCAAGAATTCATTTAACTTCCGATCCAGCAGTCCTTCGGGAATGTGATGCGCCCTGATGGCAGTCTGAAATTCTTCCCAGTTGACGACATGATCGGCAGGCAGCATGGCACGATAATTATTCCACCAGATGCAGGCGGTGCCACGTACCTGCTGGGTGGCGAAAAGAGTCTTGTTAGCTTCGGAGCATGGTACTGGCAATAAGGCGAACTTTGATTCTATGGTCCGAAGCCATGCATCTGCATCCAGGGGCTCGTCGGTCTTGTGGAACAGCGAGGGATGGGTACCAAAGAAGTCTTGATATCCCGGTGCCAAGGGAATATGTTCATCACGTCCTTGCTGCTGAGAGCATGGCTGATTTTGTTGCCCCCGCACTAATTGACGTAGCAGCTCGGTCTGCAAGGCCATAACTTCCACCAAATTCGGAGGTGGCGGTGGCGGTTGCTGAGATCCACTAGCTTGGCCATGGTTAAACCCTTCGGGGGTACCACGTGTTGAGCCCACCATCTGAATCATGGAAGATATCTATTAGATCCCTGTTTATCTTTGCTTCCATTATCAAATGGTATGATGTCGCCAGAAAGGATCACAAACACGGTAAGATATGATTCATTGAAACGTAAAGTTTCAAAAGAATCAAGAGTGATCAAACTATAAACAAGGCTAGTTGATCATTTGGGAATTCCTTGAACAAAAGATCAAAGTACAAAACTTGATCTAAACTTAAGTAGTTTATCTCTCCTAGGGTTAACTAAATTTAGGTTTTAGAACAAGGCATTCACCATTTTCCTACTAACCAATCAATCAAGATAAGCACTCTAAAAGTCCTTAAAAAGATACTCAAACAAAACACCTTGTTCAAGATTAAAACAATGCATGCACATTCTATCGTCCTCACAAAAATAACTGCCAAATACTTTTGGTCTTACGGGGTTAATTTCGGTGGCACAGATACGTCTCTCTCTATATATCTAGTCGATAGATCCTAACCATTCTTAGCCTATCGAACTGTGGTTAGTGTACCTGCAGAAAACACATAACTTGTATAACTAATGGCCACCTGGTAATACCCATATCACATCACCCTAGGGCTTTACGATCTAGGCACAATCCTTAACGAGTCTAGCGCAGTTTTTATAAACACTTTGTTGAGCACATCTTTTATTCAAAACCTTTCTAAAGTTTGTTGTACCATCCGGAGTATACTTGCCCACTCTGATACCAGCTGTGGTAGAACCAGTTTGAATTACACTAGTTTGAGTGCACTAAATACCTAAACGCACCTTAACCGATATAATCACTGGTCTGTCGGGTAACATCCTGATGAAACCACTGAATATTCGATCGAACCACAAGTACACATCCCGCACGAAGGTGAGTCAGAGATATAATAATCCACGATATTTTACATCACATAGATAAGGGTATAATTTACATCAGAGTTGGAGCTAGAAAGTTGAAGAACTTTAAAGATATTTTACAAAAACTAAGTGTAAAAGAGAAGTTCTGCAGCGGAAAAGTGAAACACGACTATATCCAAACGTCGTAGGGTAGATGTCATGATAAGCCCGAACATGACATCATTCAGCTGATTTATTGCTAGTCGAAGATGGTTCCCATTCAATAGACCAGCCAGGTGATAAACACTAGGCCAAGTTAAACTAGTGTTTGGCTCCTCACAAGTTATTCCTGAAAACAAGGTCACGAGCAAGACTGAGTATACTAATATTCAGCAAGAATGACCCGTCTAACGGTATAACATAGCCCTTTTAATTAGACATGCAAGGCTTGTAATGGCTCGGGAGTTTCTTTTGCTGAAAAGCAACAAAGAGTATGTCCTTAATTTCACTTTTTAGCTTTTAGGTTCTAGTTTCATTAGTTACTCTAGATTTGCACCTATATATACAAGCATGGTAAAAATTTTTGCATACAACAAGATTGAGTATCATCTTTGTTTCACTTCTTACTCTATGTGGCAAAGAGATTAAGCAGTCTCAATATCCGTGAGCAGCGGAACAGTTCGAACTGAATTTCAATCGTTGCAAGGTAAATCTAACACATACGCTTGGAGCACTGTTGAGTCACTCCCAAACAACCGTTTGCCTTTCTTTCCGGTTCGTGGATCAGGGCCACTCTTCCCGACTAGAGGGCACCAACCTCGTCCTTCATAGTCGTAGTTGTAGCACTACATTGTTTAACTGGGCACCAACCTCGTCCCATATCCATTTTATTCATCCTATCTCTAAGAAAGAGTGGGGTAAAGTTCACTTGCCGGTCCGATTGGTTACTAGGCTTACCGCGTACCATATTTACGGCATGTGGTTAGTACTTTCAAACGCTTAATCAACACTACGACACACTGCGGCCTTAACAAAATTCAGCTACACAGACGGGATATAAACATGAATCTCGTAACCAAATCCCGTCCATGGTCCTTATAGTGATTGCAAGAAAGTAAACAATCAACTCCTATAAAGCTCGCGAGTGACAGTCAATCACTCGACTTTTAGCGGTCCTATTACAATAGCATCTAACTCGGACTTAGTTCTACTGTGCAATCAATAGGTACTTAGAATTATACATCTAAGGTTTTCATTCAACTCCAATAACTTAAATGCACAAGTAAATAATAACAATAAGTTGCATAATTTAAAATAATGGGATTATGCACCGGGGCTTGCCTATAGTGGTGTCTATAGAGTCAGTGAACTTTGGTTCCTCAGAAATCAGAGTTCGGGGCTTCAATTAATTCAACAACGTCGGCCGGAGTTTTGGAGAAATCCCCGTCTGGTTCCTGGATGAGTTCGTACGTTCCGTCGGCTAACGAGGTTGTTTCTATATGCAATGCAATATTTGAATTTTAGTGAAGTGTTTGAGTATAGTTTTCCTTCACTAAAGAGTTGAAAACCATTAAAGTAAATATTAAGATAAATCTTAATAATTTTACTTTACTGGACAATTGTTTATAGAGTAAAAGTAAACACAATAAACTTCATAAAATTTCATGGAAAAGAGGTTTTTATTTTAATAAAAGGAAAGTTTTAATTATTTTCTTAAAACACAAACAAGACATAGAAAGAAGTTTTTTTAAAGCATAAGCTAGAGTTTATTAAAGCTTTTAGAAAAATTTTGTAAAGTTTGACATGCTTTAAAGAACACATGGTTCAAACCTCACAAGCAAATTCATTTTTGAACATTAGATACAAATAAAAAGGAGCTTTTAGCTAATCCTATTTTTGAACATTAGATTCAAATCATTGCAATCGGGTCCTTGACCCAAGGAAGAAGAAGGTAGGGGGAGAGACGGCCGGATTTTGGTAAGGGGGATTGCCGGCACCGAGGGGCGAGGGCCTGGAGGCTTCAGGAGTTCGAGGCGAACCTCTGGGTACTTGTGGCGCGGCTGGTGGTGGCCGGGAAGGTGGTCGTCGCCGATGGAGCAGAGAGCGGCGGCGAGGGCGTTCCGGTGAGGGAATGGCGATGGGAGGAAGCGGAGGAGCTTCACTGGTCTACGGTGAAGCTAACCAAAGGATCGTGGTGGCTGGAGGGACTCTGTGGCGGCGGGTCGACGGCGGACAGGAGCTCGCCGGAGATGGAGAGGGGGCGGCGGAGGTTTACACCGGCGAAGAAGCTCGGCCAGGGCTATTTATAGCCAGAAGAGGGGTAGGATGAGCACGAGAGGAGTCCAGTGGATGATCTTGGCAGGAGAGAGGGCGAAATTGGCGACGGCGCTATCTTCTCTGCGGCGACCGGCGAGGTGGCGCAAGGGGAGAGTTCGGGGATGGCGTGGCGTGGGACTATTAGGCCAGTAGAGGCGGCGCTGTGGCAGCGGGGGTCTTGCGTGCGGTGCGTGGGGGCGGCGAGGAGGTTCGGGGAGGTAAAACAGGGGCAGCCAAGCTCGCCGGAGAAGGGAACCATCGGCGGCGAGCTGCGGCGCGTGCGTGGAAGAAAGGGGAGGCGTCAGCGAGGGTTGGAGTGGGGCCAGGAGAATGCTAGGGAGGTCAGGTGGCTTCCAAACAGTTTCGCGGGGCAGCCGGTGAGCGGGGAACCGGCGGCGGCGTGGAGCAGAGCTCCGGTGAGGCTGGGGAAGGAAGAAGAGTAGGTAGGGACTGATTTGCAAAAATAGAAAAGTTCAGAGGCTTAAGAGTAAAGTAAAATTTGCCGCTGAACTAGGGCTCAAATGAAAATATGCCTAAAATAAAAGTTGTTCAGTTTTTCAAGACCTACAACTTTCATGTTGTGCAAATTTTCACTAGATCAAAGGATTTTGAAATATTTTGAAAAGTTTAAAAGAACTCTATTTAATTAAAGAAAAACACTTTTTGATTGCAAATTTCAACAAGTTTGGGACTTATTTAAAATAAAGCTGCCAATTAATAATTACTAGCATTTTTGCAAGAATGCCCTTCACAATTTTGAAATTACTTCCTAAGTTAAAAAATTTTTACAAAAAGGGGCTAGTAATTTTGCATAATTACAAATATGCTCTTAATTTGCTTTGAAAATTTTTGACTATCAAACAAAGCTAAACACACAATTGCTCATATCACCTTATGTTCTAATTGCTAGGCACCTGAGGTGTCACAAGATAGTTCGGGAATCATTCCAACGTGGGAATGGTATGTGCGTAGTGGACATTTTTTTACCACAAACTCTATAATTGGGGAAGCAAAATGTTCCTAGTTCTTATGACAAGAAGAGGGAATAATTTTGGCCATCGTTGATGCGATGCAATGATAGTTTGGTTTATTCTACCACTATCATTCTTCCTATGGATATGAGATAACAATCGAGGATATTTAATCCTAATTCGACTCTTATCTTACAAAATTATAGAGATGTCGAAATATGTTTTCCTTTAGAAACACAAAAGGACAATATAGGATATGGCATATAAGTAATGAGATAAGTCTCATTTTGATTGTATTATGCATAAAATCATTCCCGTACAAAATGTTGCGTATAAGATAATTTTTCACACTGTTGATGCATTCCAAATTTGGAATGATCAACTTTCCCATCCTATGGGATTAGTTGAAAAATTATTAGCAATTCTTTTGGTCATATTTTTTCAAAAGTGTGGTTATGTGAGTGCCACAGTGAAATAGATTTTAAGACTCTCTTATCTTAAAATCATATTATAGTGTCTAAGATTCCATGATTATATTCAAGATAATATGTTTGAGTCTGATACAAACATTGTATGGATAGATCAGGCATTTTATGGTTGTAAAGATTCATCTATAAGATGATCTAGAGTGTGTAAAGTATCCACACTCAACCATGCATTTGGTAAATAATGGCTCAAGTTGTGAGCTCATTATCCTGAACTCTACTGAATTTATATGACTTCAAACAATTGTTTCAGCATTAGAATTCTGTTAAATATCCAAAAGGATAAATGGAATCTATGAGAAAGACATCAAAATAATAAAGGACCGCTGCTAGAGAATTGCTATTTGCCAACTTGGTGTTGGGGTCAGGTAGATTTACACACTCTCAGTGATTAACTACATATCCCCTATATGCACTTAGTACGTGGGAATCCTTGAAGATTTCCTATTTGCGTAAGATTGGGTTACATTGTATACATACCAATCTCACCACCACAACGTACATTGATGGGTACACACAGAAAATTTGGGATCAACATAAGATTTCAATCTCCGTCAATTGTTAAGTATCTAGAACCTCTCAAGGAGGACCTATTTACGGCCCGTACGCTGGGTTTATTTTAATAACGAGCATTTCCAGGCATTAGGGGGAGATTTGACGTACCATAAATAATGCCAGGAAAATATTGGAATGCTTAAGGCATTTCAAGTTCAGGATCACGTACTAAATGAACTGAATTTTGAGTTCAAAGAACTATTATTTGCAAATATTGCAAATAGACTGCCAAATGCATTTACTGATTGCTAAGGTATCTATTAAATTTGTTAATCCTTGCAAGTTATGTGCCAGAAAGAGTGGAGGTACCAAATAAATCCACTCAGCTCCCAATTGTAAATAAGAGGGGGAGAAGTATGGCCATAAAGTAGGATTATTCATTGCTAGCAATAGAATGTTTTCCTTCTAAGATAGTAAATGCATGTCAACCTATGGTTGGCAACACCTTGTGGGTAAATATTTGTTATTACCCGGTGGATGAATGTCATCCACAAACCTAGCTCAGATGTGCACCTAAATACTGATGCTAGGATATCGGAAAGTCATGACTCTCGTTTCAGGAAGTCGCGATGAGTCGTTAATGATATTTTTGAGTCTTGATAGACTGGAGAATTATATGAAATAAAGGCTACACATGTCGACACATATTTTCTCTAAATAAATTGTTTACAACATTCCAAGTCATCCAATTAATAAGACCATGGCAGAGTGTTATTAAACACACTTATTGGAACTTGTTGAATGAAGTAGTATATATAAAGATAGTATTGCTCACCAAGAAAGAGATGGTTTTGCCTATGGAGCTAACATCTCAAGGTATCTTTACTGTGGGATACATAATTGTTTTCATCCTAGAATGTATTGAGAACAATATGGTGGTGAGATACAAAGCAAGACTAGTAGAACAAGGGATTTACGCAAAGCCCAGTCATTGATTTTCAATGCAAATTATTCTTCTAAATAATTATTATAAATTTTCGATACTATCTTTTGATTGGCAGTACAAAAGCATCTATCTTTGCAGTTGATAGTTGATAGATGTAGTGATTGCATATATTTATATGATCACTTAATTTGGTATATTTGTGAAGCTTCCGGGAAGGAGTTCACATACCCAAACCTCATACATAAAATTGCAACATATATTGTGTATTGCTTAAGTCAATATATGGCTTAAAGCAGTTAAGTCGAATTTGGTACAATCGACTTTGTGTGCATTCCTTCAACTTAAGGGATACAAGGTTGATTACACGTGGGTGTTCATTTTTGATGTCCTTGATTGAACTTCATAGTCTTATATGGTGGTTAATAAATTTGACACCATTAGTAATGAACACACATTGATAGCACGTGATAATCAAAGACGGAGTTTAAGTTGGAAGATACAGACTAAACCAATATTTAATTTGTATTTATGATCTAAGCATTTTCTCTCAAGATTTTGTACAAAGCTTCTATATCCAGATCATATTGAGCGATTCAATATGAAGGTATCCTATGATTGTTCTATCTCTAAAAAGGAGAAAGATTATTGTATGTTATAGTGATTGAGATGAGATAATAGGACATATGGTTCATTATCTCTGTGCTGTTAATGCGCTAATATATCTTGCAAAAGTTTCCGGCCGGATATTATTTTGCAAAGATTTGCTTTCTAGTAGCAGCGCTAGTCCAACCAAATATTGGTAGATTGGAATTAAGAGTATCTTTTGATATCTCAAATAGCATATGTGATCTTGGTATAATCCATGATCCGATTAGATGGTTATAATGATTCTGGTTATCTCTAAGATCCCAAAATCCAGATCATTGGAAGGCTTAATGTACATATGGAAAGACCATTTAGTGATAGTCTTTAACTTGACATTTAATGGTCAATTCCAATAATCATTCTGATATTGTATTGCACAAGGCTTCATATGAATGTGTATAGCTTGACAGAATGATAGATCACATATTGAAGTTAGGCGGTATTGATTCTATTGAATCAATAGTCATTACCTATAAAGGTAATGCAACTTATGTTGTGGAGATGAAGACAAGTTACACTTAGTAAGATGGTTCTGCTCCATAAGTAATATGGACATACGAACATTTGCAAAATAAGTGATGTGATAATCTCGTTGAGATATTCACAGAGTCTACCATACTCAACATTTCTTATGTGTTGAGTACATTGGTATGAATTTAATTTGATATTTGCAAGTATCAGGGAGAGAGTCTCTCTAAACAGTAGCTTGTTGCAAACATCATATTGCACTCTTTTTTTCTATGAGTTTTTCCTTTGGGGTTTCTCATATAAAGTTTTTAATGAGCCAATATCAACACAAGGTCATGTCATACCATCCATTTTTTTCATGGGGTTTTTGGTGAATGATATTCGGACATAACATGCATTGTACTTTTTTCTTTATGTGAGTTTTTCCTTTGAGGTTTCTCATATACAATTTTTGATGAGGCAATGCCAGCACAAAGGTATATGCTATATCATCTATTTTCCCCACAGGGGTTTTTGAAAGATTATATTTGAAGCATATTGACCATAGGGTCAAGATGTTATTAGACTAAGACTTTGGGTTTATCTCAAGGGTCTACTAATATTGGTAATTGTATATTATGGTGTTTCTCTTTATTTTTTCCACTGGGTTTTAAGGAGTTTTGCCTTGTATACCGGAATTACTTTAGGTTTTTTTTCACAGGGTTTTCCAAAGATTCTCCTCACATTTTTCCTGAAAGATTTTTGGGGGAGTTTTATATATATATATATATATATATATATATATATATATATATATATATATATATATATATATATATATCGCATCTCCTGATTTTTCCCATAGGGTTTTCAAGGAGTTATTCGATTGATTACAAGACCACAAGAAGATCAAATTGATTGCAAAGACCACAAGAAGAAGAAAATTGATCAAGGGGGAGTGTTATGAAGAAATTAGAATTAGTGATCAATTTCTGTAATAGTTAATTTGATTAGTGATTAGGCGGTTACCTTTCATGAAAGGGCCATCACGAAAGGGCCAACTCCCGAAAGTGCCATGCCGAATTGGCATGTCCCTTCGGTCTCTCTTGGTCTTGTATATAAACAGTGATCTTCATCAATCAAGAGAATCAATCATTCCATTCACTTTCACTTCTAACAGCAGTGTGCCGTAAGTATGCTGTGAGATGTTGAGGTGTCATATTAACAATAGCAAATAAAAACATAAATGAAAATAAAAGTAAAAAAGACAAAATAAGTTTTAATGTGAGAAGAACAGATGCATGTGTATATATGGGGTGCTAGCCGGTGATCCCTCCGTCCTAAAAAAATTTAGACATGTTACTAATAGTAGTGAGAAATGGTCTCGCACTGTTCCTAATTAATCATAATTGTTCCTAGTTAATTATAGTAGTTGTGACTGAAAATCATGTTATTTATTTGGTTATCTGAATGCTTAATAAATGCATAAGCATTGAAACTAAAAAATAGCATGTCCTGAGTATTTGATTGGCTCCATGCAATTATATATATATATATGGTATTTCGCTCACTTCAAACTAAAAACACTTTTTGTGGGATAAAATTTAAACACTAAACAAACACTTCCATCTTCCCATCCCTTCCTCATCTCCTTCTACTGCATCGTTCTTCTTCAATACTGTTCTTCTTTTCTCTGGCTGTGAGCTCCACACCACTACCCTGCCCCTGCCCCATGTCCCACCTCCTACAGTGGACGACGGTGCTGCGGCTGCCCACAGCGCTCCCGCCGGCCTCTCCCACTGCTCGCGGTCGTCGGCGACAAACCCGCCCCTCCTCCCCCCAGCCACCCACGTGCGCCTCCACCGTGTCATTCCGGGCTTCTCTAGGGTTCTCCAGCTCTATCACCGGCAGCCGCAAGTTTTGTTGAAAAGACATCGCAAGGGATTTCATTCTTCATTATATTGTGCTTATGAGTTATGAGTTACGATATACTTTCTTCATTTTTATTTACGTATCGTATTAGTTTTGTCCTATGTCAAATTAACCAAATTTTCTCAAATTTTTAGAAAATATGATAACATTTATAATATCAATTTTATTTTATTAAATCCATCATGATATATATATTTTGATAATGCGTATATTTGATAATTAGATGTTGTTATATTTTTCTATAAACTTGGTTAAAGTTTAATAAATCTGATTTAAAACAAAGCTAATATGATTTTTTATTAAATATAAAAAATCAGAGGGAGCTCAGCCCATTCGGCATTCGCTCTCGTCCATTTTCGTCCAACTTTTTTTCCTGTGTGCCGCACGCGCCTGGGACGGGAATCTCTCAAATGTGCAAACTACTCTCTCTCTCTCTACATGTTGCTTCCGAATCAAGATGGGAACGGGCCGAGTCGACTCATTGGGCAGTTGGCCCAACCCATGAAAGCAAGGTCAATGGGCCACACGGTCTGGCCTCAAATCAGATAAAATTTCATAGGAGCCGGAGCCTAGTGACCCAATGGGCCAGATGGATCAGATCCAAAACAACTCTACCATTCCACCTAATCCCTAGTTCCATTCTACAATCCTACCTGATTTCTAGTTCCATCTGACGCACGGGAGAGAGACAGGCATGGAGGCGAGCGAGCTAGCTGCGGCAGCGGCGTCTCGGCGCGTCTTGCTGTCATCCGACGACCACGAATCCGCGCGCCGCGCTCCCCTCCAGCGGCTGTTCCGGGGTAAGCTTCTCCGGCCTCTATTTTTCTCTCGTGGTTGTCCTAGGGTTTGTTTGTAGGATTTCCATCTCTGTTCTTCTCCCGTGGGTATCTTGTATGTGACCGAACCTGAACTAGATCTTTGCATGCCCTACCTAGCTAACCCCAAGTGCAAAGGAGCAATTGGCCGCCGGACCAATGCGGAGAACGATTCTTCTTCTTCTCACTGGACACACAGCTTGCCTGGCCATAGTAGGGATCGAAGTAGTTGGTATACTGACAAGCCTGCACCAGATTGAATGTTCTGATGATGTAATCCCACTTCAACTTTGTTCGATCCTAGCTAGCTTGCTAGTACACTAGTTCCAAAGAATTCACCAACTGGTTTTGTGCAGCTAATACTCAGCATCGCATGGATTTGGTTCATGACATTATCGCTACTTTGGAAGTATTATTGTTTGTAGAGTTTTCAGCTAACACTAGATGATACTGTATTAGTTTTCATAATTTTGCACTCTAGCTTGCTCTTGGTTACACTTATTGATTTGTTGTATGCATATATAACTCCATTTATACTTTACTGCAACGCACTCCCTCCATATTGTAAAAAAAATCATTTTGAGTTTGTCTTAAGTCAAACATTTTAAACTTTGACCGTAAATAAATTCTTGTAAGTTGAGTTTGAAAATATAAAAGTGATACAAGTAGATTCATCTTGAAATGTAGTTTCATAAAAGCATATGTTGACTATATTTTATGAATCTTTTATAGTAAAAAGTTAGTGGTCAAAGTTGTTTTTGAAGATCGTGTCGATGTCCGACTTTCTTTACAATATGGAGGGAGTATGTTATGTCTGAATGAGTCGACTCATTATACCTATTGGGCCAATAAAACCATATATATAGATGATAGATTGGGTCGACTCGTGGTCTCACAAATTGGCCCTGCGGCCATAGGGGCAAGAAGGTCAGTCCCATCTACTTCCGAGGAATGCGACGCTGGGACAAGAGCCAAGTACGTTTCGATCCGGATCACGAGTGACCAGTATGCCCGTGTCGAGACTCGAGACCGTTGTGTCCGGTTCGCACGAGAGCTAGACGACGCTGCTGGCATGGCATGGCCGCATGGATAAGAAATTCTGTGGCGGTGACCGGCTATAGCTGCCACGAGCTGGCCTTCCGTCTTCGAGTTTGGAAATTGCCAAATTGGAGAACTACTAGCCTTCATTCTTCGCTTCTTCGAAAAAAAAAATATCTACTTGTAGTGCGTGTGCGTGGTCGTCGTCCATCCAGCGTCCAGCCGTCCTGGAGACCTGGAGTAGCCGCGCCATAGCCCGGCCGGTATCACTTGTCTCATCACAAACAGTTCGCCGTACGGCCGGGGATCCATGGCAAAGGAGATCAGGACGACGTGAATTGAAGGGCGATGATGGCCTCGCCGTCGCCGCACATGATGTTGTTGTTATTCCTCACATCAGCTCTACTAGCAGCAGCCGTGCGGCCAGCAACGAGCTCGTCGTCGCCGCCGCCGTCCGGCACCTCGCCGGAGCACGTACCGACCTTCTGCTCCGGGCAGGCTCCTGACTCCAACAACTCCTCCTCCTCCCTGGCTGTCGACGCCGTGTTCCGCGAGGACGAGTACACGGCGACCGTCGTGTTCAACGCGACCCCACCGCGTTTGCCTGCGCCGGCTGCACATCCTCCTCCCCTTGCGCCGCCCCCTGCCGGTCATACCCCACCACCGCGTTTGCCTCCGCCGGCTGCAGTACATAGTCCCCTTGCGCCCCCTGCAGGTTATTCGCCACGGCCTCCACCAGCCGCATCGCCCGGTAATATTTGCACTCCATGCATATCCTTACTCCCAACTGATTCTATTTTGTTAATCTCAAAAAGAATTGATTCTATTTTGTTTCTAATTTTCTCAATTTTTTATAAGTAATCTTGGTCAACTCAAATTAGAAAACGTTCTCATTTTATCTTTACGTATGTGATCTTTTTACTGCACAATGGGGAGAGGGTAGGAAACTGGATGCCAGAAAAGGAAAGCCGGCCGTGCATGTGGTCGCTAGGGATGGAAATGGGAAGAAAAATAGAAAGATGGATATCCAAAATAATAGAATCTGTTTCCATCCGAATTTGATCCGCTTCCATACCTAAGATGAAAACGGGGAGGAAACAAGATATCCGAAATATCCAAATCCATTTCAATATATACAAAATCCAATCCGCTTCCATCCTTACTTATTGCTGACCTTAGGAAAGCATTTACGATAAGGCGACGTGGAGAGAGGATGATAAGGGCAGTAATTGGTCTAAAAATTCTGAGAAATACATCAAAGAGGAAAGGGTCACTACTACAAAAATAGTCTTTTGTCCCGGTTCCATATGGCCATTTGTCCCGGTTTTGGAACCGGAATTCGGCCGCCGGGACAAAAGCGCTGGAGGCTTTTGTCCCGGGTGGTAGAACCGGGACAAAATGTCTCTCGCACTAAAAAATATTTGCGCCCTGCGGGATTCGAACCCAAGACCTATTGCCTAGCGCATGGCTTCCTTGCCAACTCAACTAAGTAGTACATGTGACTCAGTAAAGAATAACTCTCTTTTGAACTATCACGTGGAGGGGCCTTTTGTCCGGGTTGGTACCACCAACCGGGATAAAAGGGTCACCCTTTTGTCCGGGTTGGTACCACCAACCGGGATAAAAGGGTCACCCTTTTGTCCGCGTTGGTGTTACCAACCGGGATAAAAGGGGTTGGACCTTTTGTCCCGGGTGGAGCCACCAACCGGGACAAAAGGGGGGCCTTTTGTCCGGGTTGGTGGCTCCACCCGGGACAAAAGGCCCATGTCCCCCCGCTGGCCCGGCTAGCCTTTGGACCCGGGACAAAAGCCACCTTTTGTCCCGGGCCCAAAGGTAACCGGGATAAATGACTTGGAACAAAAGTCTATTCTGTAGTAGTGGGTAATAGTAATAAAATGAAACTGTAACAACATGATTCGAATATTGTGATTATACAGACAAACAAATAGTTGATTCACATGCATTCTAGTACTACCATTAGCTAGAGGTGGTGGCTGCGTACTACTCTCTCCATATCAAATTGTTAATCGTTTTATTTTTTCTAGGTGCATATTTTTTCTATTATGCATCCGGATATATGTTATGTCTAGATGCATAGAAAAATCTATGTATCTAGAAAAGCTAAAACAATTAGTAATTTGGGACGGGAGAGTATCATCTAGCTAGTCGTATATACGTGGTATGAAAATGAATATGCACAGCTACGTACTCCCTCACAAAAAGAATGCAACTCTCCGTTCAAACAAATTCAAGTTTGACCAAATTTATTCAAAATAGTATTAATATTTATGTTGCAAAATTAGTATTATTCAATTAATTATGTAATATATTTTCATACTAAATCTCCAAATAGACTTAATGTTAGTAATATTCTGTGTAAATTTGATCAAACTTAGAATTAGATGACTTCTTGGGAAGCGAGAATTGCATTCTTTTTGGAAGGAGGGAGAGTATGATTATATGGTGCGTGTATGTCTCTTATCATGCACTCTCTCAAGCTGGCAAAGCATGTCGTGATATTAACCGCTAGCTCCAGTCGGAACAACAACATTATTTCCTAAATGGGCGGAATATTTAAAAAGACAAATTCCATATCTTAAATAATGACTTCCGCGTGCTCTACTTCTAGGGAGAGGACCGGCTGCCAGATGAATTGAATAACTTTACCTCTGCTTAATTTGCTTTCTTTCTTTTTAGTTGAAACACAGCTCGCGCAACAAAGCCACGGGAAGAAGACGCCGAAGACACTCATAATGCTGATCCTTTCTATTGCAACCGGAATAGTGGTTATCACCGTCATCCTTCTTGTACACATCTGGTATCGTCGTCGAAAGCATTCAAATAAGATGCAACATGTCGTAGGTGATGATTCAAGCCAACATCTTTGTTCCTGTTTTCCGTCTGTCTTTTTATTTGCATTTTGGTATCGTTTTATGCCCCCTGCAGCCCCTGCTTTGATTTTGTCCAGCAGCTGGCATTCCAGGTGAGAACATGTATGACCAAGAAGACGGGCAATGGAGCATGGAAGATGAAGAGGACAAGGATGGAGAGAGAATGACCTGCCAACTCTACAGCTACCAAGTTCTTGAGGCTGCAACATGTCACTTCTCAAATAGAAACAAGCTAGGGAGTGGTGGATTTGGAACAGTGTACAAGGTGATTATCACATAAATATGCTTAATCATTTTTAGCGAAAAATTGTGAATTCCAAAGCACTATTTTATCTCTCTTATAATTTATAACAATTTAGCGGTATTTTTTTGAGGAAACAGGAGAGGATTATCCCCTACTGGTTATATCTTACTATTACTAATTGGATTGAAGCTTCCACATGAAGCCACCTAGGATCGTAGGTGGACACTCTAACAAAATAGAGAATTCTAGAAATTCTCACAAAAATTAAAAGCATCTGGCCATCAATCCGACAACTCTAATCATAATAGTCATTGGATCTGTTATTTTTTCTAATAAATTACTCACCTCTGCAATTATAAAAATAGACTAAAGTAATTTCCTAAATATGTATCAAAATTACCCACCTCTACCATTATAAAAGTCTAAATTAATCCCCTAAACTTCATGTAAATACCTAACTATGCCATTATAAAAATAATGCAAATAACCCCCTAAATTTGCATATAAATTTTCCAATTATGTTATTGTTAAATGTTAAAGTAATCCCTAAATCTAAATCTAAATTATGTAATTATAACAAAGTATTAAAATGCACCAACATAAAATTCTAAATTACTATTTCTATCATTATCAATGTAATATTTATGTATTGTTTATATAAAAATACTACTCATGACATGTGTCATCATGTATTCATGTGTGATAGAAGAGATAAGAATATCAATTCACAAATAAATGGTTCAATCAAATATATATCAAACACACATGGAGGTGTGATACAAAATAAAATCTATTGCAACTAGATAACGATAAATATATATTTAGAGTATGTGTTAGAATATTTAATAAATGATGAAAGAAGGCGTGAGACAGATAATTATAATTATTAGCTATAAGACTTAACTTTATATTAATTATAATTAGCCTGTGCGGGTTTATAACAACTTAGCATCATATTGTTGATTCTCTTTCACAAATAATGGAAGGGGATGTTTATTTGTCGCAGGGCATACTTGCGAACGGAAGAGAAGTGGCGGTGAAAAGACTCAGGGATTCCAAGCGGAACCTGCAAGAACTTGAGAGGGAGATCTCCATCGTGGCCACTTTGTGCCATAAGAACCTCGTTAGGTTTTTAGGGTACTGCTTCCAAGACGAAGGGAAGTTTCTCGTCTACGAGTATGTACCCAATAATAGCCTCGACAAATTCGGGTACAAAGGTGAGTTTAAGTAAACAAGTAAAAGTTTCTTATTAATTCTGGTACCAATGCAAGGAAAAAGATATAAATTTTGGCTTGCACTTTCTCAGCATGTTCCCAGTCACAGAAGCTAGAATGGGCTACATGGTTCAACATCATCTTAGGGGTCGCCCGTGGCCTCCAGTTTCTCCATGACAAGGGAATCATTCATAGAGATTTGAAGCCACACAATGTACTTCTCGATGAAAACGTCACCCCCAAGATCGCCGACTTCGATCTCATGAGGACGTACGATAAACAGAAGACCCACGAGAGCACGGAGAAGGTCGCCGGAACATTGTAAGTAGTTCATGCTTTCGAATTAGTTTCTTGAAATTTGATGAAAGGAATGAGATAAACCTTCAGTCTTGTAATAAACCTCTCGTTGTTCTGAATGAAGTGGTTACATAGCGCCTGAATGCACGTCCGGCCGGAAGTTCCTGCTGTCGATCAAGTCCGACGTGTACAGCTACGGCGTCCTGGTGCTGGAGGTCATCACCGGCCACAAGATCTACACGTTCGAAGGCCAAAAATCCGAAGGCCTCGTCGAATACGTGAGTAGCTAGTGCAGGGCAACTTCATTCCTTGCTGCCTATCTTGCATTGCATTTTTTATCAGCTTGGAGCCTTCGACGAATAGTAACTTTGCCTGGGCATGGTTGCAGGTGTGGCAGCACTGGGAAGAGAAGAGAGCAGGAGACATCATGGACGACGACCTGCTGGGCGTCGCGGGCCAAGAGCTCGCGGCGCGGCAGGCACAGAGGTGCGTGCACGTCGCGCTGCTCTGCGTGCAGTCAGATCGGTCAAGGAGGCCGACCATGGGGCAGGTCATCGCCATGCTGACAAGTGACGACGGCGGGATGGAGCTGCCAGAGCCGTCTCTGCCCGGGTACCTTGTCGTCGTCCACCCAAGGGCTCTGGTCCGGCTGCCATGTCTCGGGTATAGGTAGCTAGGGATGAAAATGAAAATGGTAATTTCGAAGTATCAGAAATCGTTTTCGAGATTTTATCGATTTTTGTGGCTAAACGGAAACTGTAGCGGTTACCGTGAAAACGGAAACAGAATCGGTAATGCAATCCGAAAATGAGAATGTTTTGCACTCTTCCGATCACTTTCGAAGATTACCATAGGATTTACTGTGGTGAATCTGATCTTCGGTAAAACAAATCGTCGTGTCCATTCTTGATTTGACACTTATTGTTCTGTAGCATTTTATTTGTGCTTCTGCTTCGATCTACTTGGGTGTGCCTTCTATGTGTGTAAGGACTTGTTAGAAATAATATCTGAAATCATATGCAGAGGCACCACATCAAGTTTGGGTCGTGCTAGAGCCACTGGCGGACCCAAAGGGTGGCCAGGGTATGCCGTAGCATACCCTAAGCCAGCACTCTCTATCCTAATGACTTCCCTCGTCAAGCTCTAGCCTAGAGCTTGAGGAGGGAAGTTCTTCAGGTTTTTCTGTGGTTTCTACTTGTGACCGGTCTGAACGTTTGGCTATCTGGTTAGCAGTTCTAAGTCCCCAACCGCATCGCTTGCCTCGTCGTGGCGTCCCCCGGCTCGCTGCCGGGTGGATGGAGTGCGCAGCATCCCCCGCCTGGCACAACACTTGCTTCCTTCTCTACCAGCAACGGTGACCCCAACTTGTTCCTCGAGGACGAGTACACGATGACCATCTTCAACGCAACCGCACGCGCTGCCATACCTGTACCAGCGTGGCATGGCGGCGGTGAGGCGCCTTCTCATCGCCGCCGGGAGCAGCACATGAAGAGCTGCCACATGTGTCGTGGCGTCAGTGTGTGGACCGTCACCGCCAGCCTAATGTACGGGCTCACGCGGTGCGCCGCCTGGACGTCGTGCGACTGCCTCTTCCACCGCCTCCATGGCGTGGACTCCGCGTGCAGTGTTTCTTGCAGGTTACGAGAGCGAGGTCGAGTATAACAGTGGGAGTTATGAGGTCTCCATGCGTTTATGCTTTCATGTGGTGACTACGAGGCAGCCTGCGAGAGGTTTAGATCTGATGTTTTTCACCCTATCAAGTGAGCGTGGTGTTGCAGTGACACTTTGGCCATGGATGCTGCATGTCGGTGGCCTTCTTGATGCGGTGGGGTCTGGTTTTCTCTAAAGTCCTTCGTGACGTTGGGTCACAGCAGGAGGTTTCGGCGGTGGATCTCCAACAAGTGTGAATGCTGGTGAGCACTGCGTTTAGACTTGGATCTTGTTGCCACTATGGAGTGGAGTGCTATTGTCGTGTGGAGTGATGTGGCCTGTCCCAATCCAACCGGTTGGCATTTTTTCAGAGTTAAATTGTCATGATGCGGTGTGAGTTGAGATCCCAATACAACTGGTCTATATATTATTTTTTATTATTTGTCTAGTCTGAATTTATTTTCTTTTTAATATAATCGGCAGCTCTTTTAGTTCGTTAAAAAAATTATCGCACCATAAAACCGCTGGTGCCCTTTCTTCTAAATCATGTAAAGATCGAGGGATCACAAATACAAACAGCCCAAGTGTCTGTCAACTCAGAATTCACAGACATGGCTGAACATCTGCCCCTTTAATTTGGGGCTGACTTCAGTTCCAAGCAGTCAACGAGTAATTAGTCTACAACGAGTCAGAAAATTCATCACCCGGCCAGAAAGGCAGAAACACGCGCGCTACTGCACTAGCTCCGGGATGAGCCGGAGCAGAAAGGACATCTCCGGCGTGGAGAAGCTCGGCGTCCCCGCCGCCGCCCCCAGCCTCTCGCACCTGCCGCCGCCTTCGGAGGAGCCCGACTCCCCCGCGGCGGCGGGGAACGCCGACACGGCCTCGGCGATCTCCCGCACCCGGTCGACGATCACGCCGTCCACCCCCATCAGGTGCTGCACGTACACCACCTCCAGCACGTTGCTGCAAGAGGCAAAAACACACCAGCGACCATGCGTTCAGCTAGCTCCTAGGCAAAAATAGGCAACAACTCTTGGATGGACGAAAAAAGGATCGGTCGCTCACTTGAGCTGGCCGTAGGTCATGAGCGAGAGCTTGGCCTCCTTGATCTCGGCCACCGCCGCCGGCCGCCGGAGGATCGCCCGGACCTCCGACACGATCCCCTGCAGGCCGGCGGCGACGCACAGCCTGACGGCCTCCTCCAGCGAGTTCCGCCTCGGGTCGGCGTACATCTGCGTCCCGCCGTTCGTCAGGAAGTACACCTGGTCGATAGCAATTGGGCAGGTTTCAGACATCATCCACTGTTCATGGTCCGAAAACCTGCTGTGTGCTCAAGCTCAACCATGGTGCGTTGCGTGTGGTGGCAGGCAGCGCGAGGCTTACAGGGTACTTGTCCTGCAGCTTCCGGACGAACTGCGCGGCGTCGGGCTGGAAGCTGGAGAAGATGACGGGCCGGCCGCCGGCGTGCTCGAAGACGACCTCGAGGACGGCCCGCAGGGCGGCGGCGAGCGCCGCCTCCGTGTAGGCGAGGTCGTCGTCGAACTTGAGCTCGACGTTGAAGCCGACGCGGCGGTCGACGCCCTCGAACGCCTCGCGCAGCGTGCAGAGCGCGTCCTCGGACCGCGCCTCCCACCTGAGGATCCTCCCGTCCTTGAGCTTCCGGAGCAGCGGCTTCCCGGCCTGCAGATGAGAACAATAATTCGGCAAAAGCCAATGCAGCACGGAGGTGAGCTCCAACGTTGCTGAATTCGGCAAGTCGTTTAGGGCCTCGTTCGTGGATGTTCAGTGTTCACCGTACCTTGTCCGGGTTCCTCTGGGGCCCGTAGGAGAGGAACTAGTCCAGGTCGAGGTCGGTGACGCGCTTCCCTGAGATCTCGCCCTGAAACTTCCAGTTTTGTCATGAGATCTTTGAGAGATGTATGCTTAGATTGTGGTCGGCTTGGTAGACAATTAGAGTGCCGGATGATGCAGAACGCAAGCGGCAATAGGCTTTTACGTTTTCCTCAGTGTAGATGAAGTTGTCGTGGAAGATGACCGGGCAGCCGTCCTTGGTCACCTGCAAATTAAATAAAATCATCACTGTCACGTTTAGCAACCCTGCCAGCGTGGCCGTGTTTGGTTTTTTTCATGGAATTACTGTAGCACGTTTTGACCGCTAATTTAGAGTATCAAATGAAGTCTAATTACAAAACCGCCTCCACAATCCCTCGTGTAAATCGCGAGACGAATCTAATGAGGCTTTTGACCGTGTGATTCGAGGATGGTTACTGTAGCATCACTGTAGCAATCATCGATTAATTACCGTCATTAGATTCGTCTCGGAAAGTTACACTCATCCCTAAAAAGGTTTTGCAAATAGACTTCATTTAGTACTACATGCGGACGTTCGTCTTTTTGTGTAAACTTGATTTGATGGTTTACCAAACACGCCCCGTGTTTCATTCTTTGTTGCAGAGGAGCTCAAGAACTCGAGAGCTGGACCGATCTTTCTAGACCGGACCGGTCAAGCCCGGGCCAGCAGAATGGACCGGACCCAACCACCCACACACGTGTCAGCACCCTGGCTCGCCAAGGACCAGCACACGCGGCGCCCCGTCGCCACGGTCGGTGCGTGTACAAACCAAACCAAACCAAACCAACCAAACCAAACCCACCGTTGGATTTGGATTAAAAGAAAAAAAAAACTTGACCTGCGGGGGTAAGATCGCCCCCACGGCATTGTTTGAGAGGTAGAATGACTTTCTCATAGCAGGCCAAGAAAACCTCTGAACCCATGCCCCACCCGTACACGGGGCCCGTCATCTTGTGAGTTAAGCGGGGCTCCACAGTGCTTTGGACACGAGGCAGGCGAGGGGTTTTTTTACCCGCAGGCGGAAATTCGTTCCGACCAGAGATCGAACACACAACCTGCGGAGTGCTGACGGACTGACGTGACTACTGGTCCGACATCTTTTGGCAAACGGAATTAAAAGAAAACCGGCGTGGTCAACGGCGGACGTTGACGGCCGCGGCGAGCTAGACCGAGACGCGGGTGGGAAACGGAATGATCCCGGTCGCGTACCTGGACGTCGAACTCGACGTAGGCGACGCCGCCGGCGGCGGCGGCGTTGAAGGAGCGGAGCGTGTTCTCCCTGACGTCGCCGCCCCGCGCCCGCGGGTCCTCCGGCGGCGCCGCCGGCGCGTTCATCCCGCTCCCGCGGTGCCCGACCACCACCAGCGGCGGCCTCGCCGCCACCGGCGCGGCGCCGCGGGTAGTAGTAGGGGACGGCGAAGAGCGCGCCGCCAGGGCGTCGAGCTCCGCGGCGATGTCCGGCTCCGGCATGGCGGCCGGCGGGACGACGACGACGTCGGCCTTGGGCTGAGCCATCGCCCTTCTCGCAGACTCTAGCTCCAGACGTACGTTTTGTCAGCTACCGGCGGCGGCGCGTCGTTGACCCTGGTCAGATGAAGGACCGGCCGGCGGTGAAGACAAGGGTCAGCGCTAGCTAGATAGATGACGGCCAAATTATGCAAGATGCTCGGGCTGTAATGCGCGGGCTTTTCTTGCTAATTTGTGGAGGCGAGCTGCTATTTATACACAGGACCTCTCTGTATATGGGATTCAGGTGGATCGAGTGTTGGGCGTGCAAAGAAGGGGGGGGGGGGGGGGGGGGTGGGGGGAGAGCGCGGGGAAAACGGGGAAGACGGAAGAGGATCCGGCTGGAGAAAGAGAGAATATTCGCCGCGTCCCGGGGGTTTATGCCCCGGCATATCCATGATCCACCGGGTCCAAAGGTCCAGCGCCGCCGGGTGGGCGCCGCCTCGCATAGCATCAGCTGGCTAGGTTCCACGGAAGGTCGATCAGGAACCTTCCTCTTCCTCCAAGAATTCCAATGTTCCAGAACAATACAGAAATGGGATATCCTTCGTGACCTGGCGATCAATGCGACGGCGACTGCTGTCAGCGCCGGGCACGGCAGGTCCGGCGTTTGGCGTGCCGCCGTAGCTTCAAGCGTCATTGACTACCACGCCACTCGCACGGGAAATTCTCACCATGTTCGGCAGGCTGGAGTTGGAGACTGGAGCTGGAATGGTGTGAGAGAAAAACACTGTTACCTGGTTGGTGGATAGAGGCTGGAGTTGGAGGAATGTGAGAGGGAAATACTGTAGCGCTGGAGGACTGGAGACCAGCCGAACGCAAACATAATCTTGAGCTGCCATAAAAGTCTAATTTTCAACTTTAAACTATAAAATTAAATAACAAAAATCATCTAACTATTAAAACATGACAAATTTAGTCTTTTAAATAATTTCGAAGATGGTTTTCAGAACTAAAAATATTCAAATTTAAACTTTAAAAAATTATTAATAATTTATTTTAAATTAAAAAATATGAATGAGTATCAAAAAAATTCTAAAAATGTAACCTATCAATTGGCACGATCTTTTCAGTTATTCAAATAATTAATAATATTTAGTTGGTTATTGTTATATCTATTATTTTTGAATAACTAAGATTCAAATAGAGCACTGATAGATATGTTATATTTTTTAAAAAAATTGGTACTAGTTTATTTTTTCTAATTTAAAATAAATTAGTTTTAATTTTTAAATCTAATTAGAATTTTGACGCGTGGCCGCCAGCCTGCGGTCGCCGGCGAAAACCCTCCCTCCTCCCCACTTCTCTTCCGACCGGGCGCGAGGAGGGACTGGCCGGATTTGAACACGTGGCAATGGTACAGCAGCGTTGATTGACCGATGTCCACTACCGGCCTGGTAGTAAAGTATGCGGTCATGGTCATGGTGGCCCGGCCCGTTTGAATGGCCAGTGCTGCTTTCCTCGCTGGCCCATCATCCAGCAGCGCCCATCCGAGTCCGACGCGTTCTGTTGCTCGCTGGCCCATCAATCCGGAGCCCGCGTCTCCGAGCCAAGTTCGGACTAGCACGACCAGTAGGCGGATCCCGCCTCCGGTCCGAGTCCGACACGGCGAAAGAACGAGATCGCGGCACGTAAATAAATACTCCCCGATCCCCGAAAGTTGAAGCCGCGTCGTCCAGCGAGCGGATTCGGGAGCAGCGGCGTGCGGATTCGAGAGCACCGGCACACCCACCCATCTGTGCTTGGCGTGCGGCGGCCCATGGAACCCAGCATGGCCGTGGCCTCTCCGGCGGCAGATGTGACGGAACCGCCAAATTAAAACTCTAATTAAGCGTAATGGCCGTTCTTTAAACACATCAGGCACATTAGCTTAATGGTTTAATTTGGCGATCCTTTCTCAACCCACGTCCCGATCGAAAGAACACCGATAGTCCCACGCAAAGGTGAGCGCAGATGGTACAAGCACGACACATATTTGAAATTACAACGTTATACACGAGATTCTGCCATAAGTTTTTCAAACCAAGTTAAAATACCTGCATAATTCACAAACTTTACATTACCGAATCTAGAGTTCGATCAGATGTAAAAGGCCTACATCTACCACAAGTGATCAACGAGAAGTCCCCTAACTAGGCGTCGGGCTCCACAACCTCCCATCCCTCTGCAACACGACGGATGAACTTAACGCAGCAGGGACAGAAGTCGACATCCGGGTGTCCGGAAATAATTGTGGCAACAAACCCTGAGTATACTAATACTCAGTAAGGCTTACCCGACCATGGGTATACATAGCCCCTATCTAGACATGCACGGATTTCTGGCAAGTGAGTTGTTTTGCAAAAAAGCATCTATAGTTGGATTCTTACTTTCAATGTTTTAGCCACATGTTCTATATAGAAAGACTCTCATCTAATGTTGGCCTATCTACAACAAACATGTTGGAGCATTAAAGTAGTGATTCAAAGTGGTTCCATCATTTGTCACTAACATTTCAAATTCATTTCTACGAAGCGACAAAGAGATCAAGGCCCTCATAACCGCGGGACACAGCGAATCGATCCGATTTAACCTTGCAAGGTGGACCTAACCAACACGGCACGTATAAGCCTCATCGGACCACACGCACCAACCCTTCCTCTCCCCGCCTCGAACTACAGGACCACCCCACCATCATATGGTCAGCCGAGCTCAACATGAGACCACCAAAAGTAATACATGCATCCCCAATTCTCTGCGACGATTCGACTACCCTAGGAAGTGAGATGGAGTCCTGTACTTTCGAAGCTACTAGGCTTACCGGTTTCGACTACCTCCTACTCCCGACATGCGGTTAGTACAATTCAATCCCCGATCAGCACTGTCACAACGACCGGTCCTTAATCGACACAGACGGGGCTAAGACAACCAGGAACCCTGTCCTGCTGCCATACCTAAACATCCTCATCTTTTACACCGTCCGGTCTCAATTCTCCATTTATTCCATATCGAATTCAACATCTCATGTACTGGAATATAATTATATCTCATCTCTTGCGAGTAATCCGGAAATTACTCGTCTTCTAAACATCCTATATTTCGCGAGTGCAAGAGATCACTCGTCTTCTACCGGAAACCCATTAAGCATAGCACTTCTATAGGTATACATACTAGTATAACTCCGGGAATCCTAGGGATCATGCAACTAGGGTTCCAAACAATTCCTAAACCTAATTCACAAGTAATAGTTATGTATATAGGTGTCATAATTTAACATAATAGGATGTGCACCGGGCTTGCCTTGTGGCTGTTGCTCAGAACTAGGATCAGACGGGCCTTGGGCTGGGTTCTCACGTCTCTCCTCCTGTGCTTGATCCGGCTGCTCCTGCGGTGCCGCAATCACCTCAAACACGGCGTCCTCAACGGCGGATGCTACACGAATTCATATGAAATAATAAAGTGCAGCTCAATGATGCAACTACTACACATCAAACTGAAATGCTTTGCGGACTGTCCGCACCCAAGTGGCGGACCGTCCGCGGTTCAACTATGTTGACCCACTAGACCCAACTACCTCACTGGACAATTTCTATACTGGCTGGCGGCCTGTCCGCTCACCCTTAGCGGACTGTCCGCAATACACCCACGCCAAACCTCCAGAGACAACGACGCCTCTGGGAAGATCTTAAACTCTACTGCGGACCGTCCGGCCCCCCTTGGCGTACCGTCCGCAGTTCATTCTGCCAATTCACCAGAGACGACAACGTCTCTGGACAAAATCCTAGACTCTTCGGCGGACTGTCCGGCCCTCCTTGGCGGACCGTCCGCAGTTCACCCCTGCGAACCCCACCAGACAATTTCGTCTCTGGACAAACTTCGATCCCTACGGCGGACTGTCCACTCTCCAATAGTGGACCGTCCGCTATACAATTTGCGAAACCACCAGAGACAACATCGTCTCTGGACAACTTCTAACCTGACCGGTGGACTGTCCGCGCCCACCTAGGCGGACCATCCGCGACTCATATCCCTGGACACCGCACAACAGGCGGCAGCAAGCGCGACGGCGGCCGTTCACCGGCGCCGGCGGCGCACAACGGAAGGGGAAAAAGGCCGGGGAGCACAAGGAACTCACCACAAATCCATTCCCGCGGTCGGTTCGGGTGGAGGATGACTAGAGAAGCGGATCGACGGTGGAACAAGCTTCAAGCGGGCTCCAATGGTGACCGGCGGCGATTGGGGCGATTCCGGCCGGGAGAAGCCGGGCTGGGGGTTGGGGAAGGTGGAGGAGGTGCTGCGGACGATGCTCGCACAAGGAATTGAGGTGTGGTGGTCGGAGGAGGGAGATCGACGGAAGGAGGGCGACGACGGGGCGAGCGGACGAGCTCCGCTCGTCACTGGTCGAGGTGAGGAGAAGGAGGAGGAATGACAGGCGGGTCCCACATCCATCTAGATAAATATCTGGGCGTCGCCTGGGCGGACCGTCCGCCGCCCCAGAGCGGACTGTCCGCGAGGCAGGTGTTACAATCCTACCCCCTAAAAGAAATCTCGTCCCGAGATTTATGAATGGTTAAAGGGAGAGTTAGAAATTGGTGTGTACCTCGATAGACTTGTAGCAATTCCGGACATTTAGTCCGGACAAATTCCTCCCTCTCCCAAGTAGCTTCCCGCTCGGAGTGATTGCTCCATTGAACTTTATAGAAGTCACTGGTTTGATTCCGAGTGACCCTGGTCTTGTGATCAACAATTTTATTTGGATACTCCGGATAGACAAGATCGGGCTCCAGTTGCAATTTTTCTATGTCAATCACCTTTTCTGGAACACGGAGGCATTTCCGAAGCTGAGAGACATGGAAAATATTATGAACCCCGGATAAGTGAGCAGGAAGCTCTAGGCGGTATTCCACTGGTCCACACTGCTCACTAATAATAAAAGGCCGAACATAGCGAGGTGCAAGCTTTCCCTTCACACCGAATCGTTGAACCCCTTTCATTGGAGATACCCGTAGATAGATATGATCCCCCACTTGAAACATGATAGATTGACGCTTCTTGTCCGCGTAACTCTTTTGTCGGGATTGGGCAATCTTCAAATTTTCCTGAATAACCCGAACCTGCTCTTCTGCTTCATTTACCATATTGGGCCCAAAGAAAGTTCTCTCCCCAGCTTCTGACCAATTCAATGGCGTTCTGCATTTCCGTCCATATAAGGCCTCAAATAGAGCCATCTTGATGCTTTCTTGATAACTATTGTTATAAGCAAACTCGGCCAATGGCAAGGACTCATCCCATTTTTGATTATAGGTGAGCACACATGCTCTAAGCATGTCCTCCAATATTTGATTTATCCTTTCTGTCTAACCGTCGGTCTGGGGATGATAAGCCAAACTGCAGAGGAGCTGAGTGCCGAGGGCGGCGTGAAAATGCTCCCAGAACCGGACAATGAACTGAGCACCTCGGTCTGAAATGATTGTCTTTGAAATTCCATGCAGACTCACATTACGATCCAGATATAACTGGGCATATTGATTTGCTGTATGTGTGGGCTTTACCGGCAGAAAATGCGCGGTCTTGGTGAGACGATCCACAATAACTCATATCGAATCATACCCCTTGGAGGTTTTGGGTAAGCCGACAATGAAATCAATACTGATGTCCTCCCACTTCCAGGAGGGAATACTCAGGGGCTGCAAAGGGCCGGCTGGTCTCAAGTGGCTCGCCTTAACCCTCCGACAGGTGTCACACTCAGACACATATTTCGCGATTTCCCGCTTCATTCTTGTCCACCAAAATCGTTGTTTCAGATCTTGGTATATTTTATTACCGCTCGGGTGAATTGAGTACCTAGAGAGATGAGCCTCATCAAAAATCTGCTTTCAAAGTTCCAAATCCTTAGGTACTACCAACCGGTTCTTAAACCATAACACACCCTCGCCATCAAGCTGAAAACATGCCACACGAGGGTCACTTTCCCTAAGCCTTTGCCTAATCTTTTCCATGCCAATATTATTTCTCTGAGCAGCAATAATTTGATCCCGCAGTGTTAGAGTGAGGGTAATATTGGTAAGTGTATCCTCAGCTACTATAGCCAGATTCAACTTATCCATCTATTGGCATAGAGTTGCATGCATAGGTATTGCTGAGATGCAGTTGCAACTCGCCTTTCTGCTCAATGCATCTGCCACAACATTGGCCTTACCCGGGTGATAATGAATTTCCAGATCATAATCCTTAATCAATTCCAACCACCGTCTTTGGTGCAAGTTCAGCTCATTCTGAGTGAAGATATACTTGAGGCTCTTGTGATCGGAGTATATATGCACAGGATTACCCAAAAGATAATGGCGCCAGATCTTTAGTGCATGTACCACTGCTGCTAATTCCAAATCATGAGTGGCATAATTCTCTTCGTGTCGCCTAAGTGCTCTGGAAGCATAAGCAATCACCCGCTGATCTTGCATAAGGACGCAGCCGAGGCCCGTACCTAACGCATTACACACAAACATCAAGGCCAGAGTAATACTTGGCTAAGCCAAAGACAGAAATGAGAATGCGGCCAAGACTCATACCTGATGCATCACAATAAACATAGAAGGGTCGAGTGATATCTGACTGAGCCAGAACAGGGGCCGACGTTAAAAGCTTTCTCAAAGTCTGGAAAGCCTGATCACACTGGTTACCCCAAACAAATTTCACCCCTTTCTTAAGCAGTTCTTTCATGGGCCTAGCAATTTTGGAAAAGTCCGGTACAAACCGGCGATAATATCCTGCTAGCCCAAGAAAACTTCAAATCTCGGGAACAGAGGTAGGAGCCTGCCAATTCAGGACATCCTGAATCTTGCTAGGATCAATAGAAATCCCTTTGTCTAAGATGATGTGGCCCAAGAACTAGACTTCCTTGAGCCAAATATCACATTTGCTGAATTTGGCATACAGCTTGTGTTCCCGCAGGCGCTGAAGCACAATGCGGAGATGATCTGCATGCTCTTCTTCATTCTTAGAAAATATAAGAATGCCGTCGATGAAAATAACGACAAACTTATCGAGCTCAGGCATAAACACTGAGTTCATGAGGTACATGAAATGAGCAGGGGCATTTGTTAGCCCGAAAGACATGACTAGATATTCAAAAAGCCCATATCTGGTGGAGAAGGCCGTCTTGGGAATATCCTCAACTCTAATCTTTATCTGATAATAACCAGAGCGGAGGTCAATTTTTGAAAATATCTTGGCCCCGAATAGCTGATCAAATAGAATGTCGATCCGGGGAAGTGGGTATTTATTCTTGATTGTGACGGCATTCAAAAGTCTATAGTCCACACACAACCTGAGGCTTTGATCTTTCTTTTTAACAAAGAGTGCAGGACAGCCCCAAGGTGAAGTGCTAGGATGGATGTACCCCTTATCAAGTAATTCCTGCAGCTGCTTCTTTAACTCAGCTAGTTCATTTGGTGGCATACGATAAGGTCTTCTGGAGATCGGTACCATTCCCGGTTGCAATTCAATGGCAAATTCCACGTTACGATCCGGTGGCATCCCGGGTAAATCCTCCGGAAAAACATCCGGGTACTCACACACCACTGGTATGTCAGCCAAAACCTTGCCCTCAGTGTGATTCACAGTGGAAGTGGTTGACTCAAGGTTCCTTAAAGATAAGGTCATAAACCCCTGGTCAGAAGGTTTTATGTGCACAGAATGTGCATTAGTGTCTAAAAGAACTCCTTGTTCCTTCATCCAGTTCATGCCAAGTATAATATCCACTCTTTGAGTTGGGAGTACTATAAGATGTGCTATAAATCCTTTTCCTTGTAACTGGAGAGGCACTCGCCTGACAATTTGGTTGGTAATTAATTGACCCCCGGGCGAATGAATATTGTATGGATTTGGCATGTTTTCTATTTTCAATCCCAGCCTAATGGCGCACTCCTTGCTAATGAATGTATGAGATGCCCAGAGTCAAACAATATGGTGACGGGATGATCGTTTACCGAATACGTACCCACCATCACTGGAGCTCCCTCAGGAATACCCTCGAGGGTGGTGTAGTGCACTTGCCCTGGCTTGAAATGAGCCACATTTTGCTTCTGGCTCTGCTGACGGACTGCTGGCCCTGCTTTGGTGGCATCGGGCAGTTCCGTGCAAAGTGACCCGGCTGCCCACAGTTGTAACACGGAAACAAATTGGGGCGCACCCCCGGCTGCTGCACCCAGACTTTCTGCTCATTCTGCTGAGGGGCAGGAGGCCTGAATGTCCCCTGTGGCTGAGTGTATTGAGGGGGCCTGTATCCCCACTGTTGCGGTGGCTGTTGCTGAAAAAGGCACGCTGTGGGCTCGACTGCACCAGACGGAACATCTGAGGAGCACTGCTAGAAGACCCCACTGCCGGTGATTTTCTCTTTTTTTGTGCTTTATGAGCTAGGTGGGCGTCCTCCTGAACGATAGCCCCATTGACTAGCTCACTAAAAGTGTTGAATTTGAACATCACAAGGCGATCCTGGAGCTTACTGCTAAGCCCTTGCCTGAAACACGCCTGCTTCTTCTCATCCGTGCCCACGTGGTACCCAGCGTACTGTGAGAGTGTGTTGAAATTCTGGGCATATTGCATCACACTGTTGTTGCCCTACTTTAGGGCCAAGAACTCCGTGAGCTTCCTCCTGATCACTCCCGCTGGAACGAGATGCGCCCTGAATGCTTCCTTAAACTGGGCCCAGGTGAACCGAGTGCCCTCGGGGAATATGGCCATGTGATTGTCCCACCAAGTGCGTGTGGGACCCTTGAGTTGCTGGGCTGCAAATCCTGCCTTGTCCCCATCATTGTACGGGTGCAGGGTGAACTTGGACTCGATGGTCCGGAGCCAGCTGTCTGCTTCCAGTGGCTCATCCGCCTTATGGAAGAGCGGTGGCTGGGTGTTCAGAAACTGCTCATACCCAGGGACAGCTGGCTGGTGGTGATGCTCATGCCGCTGCGCTCTGCCTTGCTCAACAATCTCCCGAAGGAGTGCCGTCTGCTCGTCGCGTCCGGTGAACATGGCCGCAATGGCCTGGGCCAAATCAGGAGGGTTCGGGGTGCTGCCATTCTGCATTTAACCATGACAAGATTAGTTCCATCATCCGGGTTAATTAAAACAATCCTGATAGTAACTAATCTTTCAATACATGACACATTGCAGAATGTATAGCTTTTAAAAGCAATTGAGTGTAATGCTTGCAGGCGGGGCCAGGAGGTTCGATCGGCTCAACCAGTTGGTCTGACCGATCTGCCCTGGTCCAGCCGAAAAATGTATGGCGGACCATCCGGTATACCAGGGCGGACAGTCCGCTTTACAAGAATCCAACTAACCGGACCGTCCGCTGAGCGTCTGCGGACCGTCCGGTTTACAAAATGTCAACCCAACTCAGTTTCGAATGGTTCTGTGTGATTTTTCCTTAATGGACGGCGGACCGTCCGCGTGTCATGATCGGACTGTCCGCGCAACACATTTGAACTGCCAGACAGTGCTCTCCGGTTCGACCGACACGTTTTCACAACACATTCGCGCCGCGCCTATAAAATCTTACGACCCGAACGTCACCTACAAAGGTCCTTAAGATCCTAAACTCACACCCCCATCAACTTCTACGGAAAAATCTCAAAAACACTATGACATGAGATGCATGCTCGCCCTACGTTCTTTCTAATAAAAATTTTTATACTATTGAAAAACTTTGAAATTAGTCATGCCCGTACCACCCTCTGTGCGGTTCGGCTCTGATACCAGCTATGACAGAACCGCCAAATTAAAACTCTAATTAAGCGTAATTGCTGTCATTTGAACAAATCGGGCACATTAGCTTAATGGCTTAATTTGGCGATTCTTTCTCAACCCACGTCCCGATCTAAATAACACCGATAGTCCCACGTAAAGGTGGGTGCAGATGGTACAAGCACGACACATATTTTAAATTACAACGTTATACACGAGATTCTGCCATAAGTTTTTCAAACCAAGTTGAAATACCTGTATAATTCACAAACTTTACATTACCGAATCTAGAGTTCGATCAGTTGTAAAAAGCCTACATCTACCACAAATGTTCAACGAGAAGTCCCCTAACTAGGTGTCGAGCTCCACAACCTCCCATCCCTCTACATCACGACGGATGAACTTAACGCAGCAGGGACAGAAGTCGACATCCGGGTGTCCTGAAATAATTCTGCCAATTCACCAGAGACGACAACGTCTCTGGACAAAATCCTAGACTCTACGGCGGACTGTCCGGCCCTCCTTGGCGGACCATCCGCAGTTCACCCCTGCGAACCCCACCAGACAATTTCGTCTCTGGACAAACTTCGATCCCTACGGCGGACTGTCCGCTCTCCAATAGCGGACCGTCCGCTGTACAATTTGTGAAACCACCAGAGACAACATCGTCTCTGGACAACTTCTAAACTGACCGGCGGACTGTCCGCGCCCTCCTAGGCGGACCGTCCGCGACTCATATCCCTGGACACCGCACAACAGGCGGCAGCAAGCGCGGCGGCGGCGGTAGGGGCGGCGGCCGTTCACCGGCGCCGGCGGCGCACAATGGAAGGGGAAAAGGCCGGGGAGCACAAGGAACTCACCACGAATCCATTCCCGCGGTCGGTTCGGGTGGAGGATGACTAGAGAAGCGGATCGACGGTGGAGCAAGCTTCAAGCGGGCTCCAATGGTTTCCGGCGGCGATTGGGGCGATTCCGGCCGGGAGAAGCCGGGCTGGAGGTTGGGGAAGGTGGAGGAGGTGCTGGGGACGATGCTCGCACAAGGAATCGAGGTGTGGTGGCCGGAGGAGGGAGATCGACGGAAGGAGGGCGACGACGGGGCGAGCGGACGAGCTCCGCTCGTCACTGGTCGAAGTGAGGAGGAGGAGGAATGACAGGCGAGTCTCACATCCATCCAGATAAATATCTGGGCGTCGCCTGGGCGGACCGTCCGCCGCCCCAGAGCGGACTGTCTGCGAGGCATGTGTTACAGCGGAGGCCGTTGAGGAGCACGTGCAGCAGCGAACGGCGAGCTCGGTGGCCTTCTGGGGTGCATCGCCCGAGCCCTGGGCTTCGTCGCCGACGCCGGCGACGTGGACGCCAGGGAGCGCAGCCGACGAACGTGCTGCCGCGCCCAGGGCCTCTGAGTCTTTCTCCTGACTGACGAGCGACGAACACGGCACGGTGGATCTCAACACACCAAATTGCCGTGGTATTACGTTGTATAGGCAGGCACTCAATTTCTGCTCGGTGAATAAGTAGCAATGGCAGTGCGTATGCTGTTTGTAAGTTGCATCGTGCTGGAATTTCATATGATTATAGCGCATGATTTGTAAGTGTCTGCGATAAAAGAAAACCAGGGCCCTAAAACAACTTCCACACGAATCACAAACACAGAACGAGTATGTTAGGAGTAGACACGATGAGAACATGACGAGCCATCCTGATCCTAGCATCCAAGAAAGGAAAACACAGCCCTTGACGAAAAGAAAACATACTCCACGAATTCTCTCGATGAGAAAAAAAAACAGCAGGGAGCAAAAAGGCACTTCAGGAATCAGGATCAAAGTGATGCGTTTTTCGAAAAAGGGATCAAAGTGGTGCGAAGCTAGCCCACTTTGATCAGAGCGGACTGAGCCTACCAAAACTTTTCCAAAAGAATTACAGAACCACTGTACGCAAACAGTAGTAAGATGCGACAGAATGAGGTTCACACTTGCCCTCCACCGTTGCAAAATTTTCCGAGAATTTACAGGCACGACTCAGACCACATCCAGAGCAAAGCACCCAATGCTTCCCTTCTGTGCTTTTTTCACCCACGTTTTTGTTTTGTTTTACCCCTACGAATGTACACCTAACAACACCAGAAACCCAATTCTGTCTTCTTCATAACCAACCACACAAAGGCAAAAACACCGTCTGAGACAGAGGACACGCACAGGCAAAACAGCCCTTGATGAGTGGCGTTACCCACCTCCTTTCGGAGAATCCAGGCTACCCTGAGTGGCACGCCGCTTCTCCCGCCAGTTCTCGCCCCACATCTTTGCCTCGGCCACCATCCTCTCCCTTTCCAGGCCCTTGTTCGCGGTCCCCGTGGCATGCTCCCTGGGAGAGTCGTCCCGGTCCTTGCTCGGAGACCTATGGCCAGAGCTGCCTGTGTCCTCATTCCTGGAAACCACCCTTTCGCTGTCGCCGACCCTGCTCCTCTGGTCGCCGCTGCCCTTCTTGGTGGTGTTGGCTGGACTAGGATCATAAATCTGGTTCGCAAGGTAGGAAAGAGCAGTCACAACGTCGGCAATGAGTGGGCGGGACGCAGCCTCAGACTGGATGCACATTGATGCCACCGCAAGTGCCTGGTAAAGTCCACGCGTAGGGAATCGCCCCTCCAGCCCTGGGTCAGCCATCTTTGGGAGCTTCCGCCTGTCATTGAAAAGAGGCCGTGCCTGCCAATGTACAAAGAGTTAGCTTCATTACATGCAATTAATTAATCCAAATAAGCATATCGAAGATAACCATTGATCAGTGTACAATGATATCAAATGCTCATTCTCTTCCTAGATGTACTATATACTTGTATGCATATACTTATCTAAGCAACCTAGCATGGACATTGCATCTGTATGTGTACAATTTTTCAAAGAAAAAAGAACTAAAGAAGAATCTGACATAGTTTCTGTCACAATCAGATCCAATACTTCAACATATCAATGAAGACCATTATCACAGTCAAAGAACTATCATAATTTCTGCCTAAACTACAAACAAACTTCCCAGTTTCCCATCAAAATTACATATCCATTTGTCAACCAAATCCTTAGAAGACACTGAGATATAAATGTCAACAAAATAATTGTATTCAATATCTTGACATTCAGAAACTTCAGATACTGGATACCCTGGCCAAAAAATATTGACAAATGATTTATGAACAAATTGAACAAACTTACCCATGAAACAAGGTTTTGCTCTGCGGTTGGTCTAGTGCTGTCAATGGCCTTCCGGCCAGTAATCAATTCAAGCAAGACAACTCCAAAGCTATAAACATCTGACTTAACTGTAAGTTGTCCTGTCATAGCATATTCAGGGGCACAATAACCATATGTTCCCATAACACGTGTTGAAACGTGAGACTTATCACCAACAGGACCCAACTTAGCAAGACCAAAGTCGGATAGCTTGGCATGGAACCCCTCTCCCA
This sequence comes from Panicum virgatum, assembly GCF_016808335.1. NCBI lineage: Eukaryota > Viridiplantae > Streptophyta > Magnoliopsida > Poales > Poaceae > Panicum > Panicum virgatum. Next base: position 25,779,984 of record NC_053151.1, on the reverse strand, counting down.
ATAGAATATTTGATGACTTGAAGTCCCTGTATATAACTGGTGGCTGTGCCTTGTCATGAAGGTACTCCAGCCCTTTAGCAGCACCTGCTGCAATTTTCATCCTAGTGTTCCAATCCAAGGGCTCCTTGCCAGGAGGGAGATCTGCATTAAGTGCTAAGTTAATTCAGAAATGGAAAATATGCCACTGCTGATAGTATTAGTATTGCTAGACATTCACACTTATTTGATTGGAGTAAAGTCAAAAAAGTGTATATAATATGAATGAATTTCTCAGCTGATTTTCTACAAACTGCAAATTTGCACTACTTAAACATTGGAAGATCATTGGTTCCTGACTTCCTGTTCCCTATATTGACCGACAAAGAGATAAAGGAAAGTTAAAATGCTCCAAAGGAAATGTTCTCAGCGCATAGTTGTATCACTCTACTATGTCACGGGATACAGTTCAAATGCCCTTTGTGGGAAAAAAATTGCCAGAGCATAGCAAGCTCAGGAGAAATATTAAATTGGGATACTACTCGTGTCAGCAGTCTGCTTCTTTGCTAGGTCCCGATCACTTCTATGACTGACTAGATATTACTCTTTTCTCACATAAGGCGCATTCTATTCATCAACCCAGTAACATACATGATCCTTTTATTCAAATAATTAAATTAACTATAACATAATTGTTACATAACAGTATCTGCATTCCAATCTAAGGAATTGTAAAGTGGGGAAATTAAATAGGCTATACCTTAGCAACAAAAAATGAACCTAAACAAAGATCATTTTCTTACACACATTTTCAGTCACACGAACAATAAGGATGTGCCACCAATACTATAGTCACATAAGTGAACAACTAAAGTTTCATCTCCAAATCTGTACAGGAATTCGAAAAAAATAGATATAGCTGAAGTATTTACTCTGTACAGAGATTTCTCCAGAGTAGCTAAAGTCATATGTCAACTGGTTGATGTAAACTAGATTTAATCGTACTGTGCCCAGAGTCAAGATGCAAATATGAAAAGTCCATCCGACTTTAATTAGGCAACACTGAGAAAATAGAAAGGCAGAACCGTGATTGACTATTGGAAAAAACCTATTGGCTACTATGCACATATGTACTGCTGCATGGACAAAAGGACATGGATGACTGTTTTTCCGTTGCTGTAATGGAAATGGGTGGTGCCCACATCGAAAAAAAGGACATGGATGAGAAAAGTGTCTCACAATCATGGACATATGCATAAATGCACATGGACAAAATGAAACGCATTGGCAGATAGATGGGGGCAGACAGCATGGCAGATCGACAGCATGTACTCCAACAAGCATGTGAAAAACAAGTACTATCATGCATTGTAGCACTGAGCGCCACAGTACCAGCAAATAAATATCAACAGGAAACTTAACAAGCACTAACATGCAGAGACAAATATACAAAAGTAAAGAACAGTCTTACCATGCAGATGGTCTTCCAATGATCCAAGTGGCATGTATTCATACACGAGAAGGCGTTGATCTCCATCAGCACAATAGCCAACCAAACTGACAAGGTTTTGATGATGAAGCAAGCTGAGCATGAGAACTTCCACTAGAAATTCTTTGTTTCCTTGATTACCATCCCTATTAAGCTGTTTGATAGCAACAACCTGTAACAGATGCATCAGTATTTCAGCAAAATACAAATGTTGTGCCTCATCTCAAAGACCAGGGTTTCAATTAGTTGCATATAAAGCAAATGCCATGTATCACTTGTTTGTTTGTTTCATATCATTCATCTTGTGAAATTAAAAGGGGACCTACTGAACAGTACACACTGCCCTCAATTATCAGGCCAGTGTAAGTTTGATCAGCTACAAGTGAACATGGAATTTTTTGTGCCTGTGGTCATCCACCACTCATGTGCAAACACTGCTTTTTCTTGAATGTCCTAGACAGATCAATGTTGCCATTGGTACAACTAAGCCACTTTTGTACCAGCCCAGCAGCAAGAGACGAAGAAAAGTCGACACCCTGCTTTGCCGACAAAGTGCATTACCTGGCCTGTGCCGTCCAGACGGCCCTTGTAAACGCGGCCGAACCCTCCCTCCCCAATGAAGCATTCATCCCTGAAGTTCTTCGTCGCGGCTGCAAGCTGGCGGAAGGTGAAGGTCTGCGCGGAGATGGCATTGCCGTTGGCGTCCTTGAGAACCGCGAGCTCCTTCTTCGAGCCGGCATTGCCTTTGGCCCGCGACTTGTCTGCCCCTGCGCATATGCATTGTTCGACATGGTCAAGCAGGTCAAGATACAGTCATGCAAAAGCAAGCTACTACACCAATCATCACGGGAAAAAAAAACAATAGCCCAGCTACTAATCAATGGGGTCATCATCAGGTAGAGTTTCTGAATTTGGCGATACAATAGAAGCCGATACGCTTCCCCCCTTCTAATACTGGAAGATCCCAAGGATACGCCGCCTCGCACCATCGCTCCCGTCATTTCCCTCGATCGCACCCACGCCCGCCCGCAAGCGTCGGCCGGTACGTTCGTATCAACGGAGCGACCGACCCAACCACCACGACACGAGGAGACTAGCCCGAGCGCCAAAGCCCCGCAGCACGGATCCGATTCCGATCCCACCAACAAGCCAAGCGACCGATCCGGGAGGGGGAGAAGGGGGCGCGTGGACGCGGCACACGCACCTGCAGGGATCCTCTCGGCGCACAGCGCCGCCGCCTCCGCGCCGCCCCCGCCAGCGGCGGCGGACGAGGACGCGGCCGCCCACCCGGCCGCACTGCCATTGCCGCCGCCCTTGGCGCCGTAGTACTCGAGCTCCTCCTCGCGCGCCGGGCCGAAGCACGGGAAGCAGCCCATCGCCGCCAGGCGCGCGACTACCACCACCACCACCACAGAATCGATCGATCAATCAATCGCCGCGCGAGGAACCCGCATTCCCGCGCCGACCATCCGCCGGGCTCCGGGTCGGCGAGGGCGGCGCGGATCGGGGAGACGCGGTGGGAGGGGAGGGGAGGAGGTGGGGGGCGGTGGCGTCGGCTCGGCTCCGGCTGCTGCTGCTGTTGCTTATAGCAGGCGGGGGCTGCGGGGGTGGGGGTTTTTTTTTTTGAGCAGGGGGGTGGGGGGTTGGTAGGACGGGAACGGGAAGGCGTGGAGTGGCGTGGGACGGGAACGGGAGGTATTAGGAGCGACTTCACTGTCATTTTGGGGCGATTTTCCGTGGATTATCGTGTGATCTCGGCGGCCCCCGGTTGGAGAAAAATATCTTTCCCCGCCCCCTCAGATAGTTATCCCGCGCGCACGTGCTTCCCGCATTGCCGTGAAAATATTTATTTTTTCACGCGGCGAAGTTAAGAATAATAGCAGTATTATGAGTGAATTTTTTTCACAGTGCCGAAGTTTTAAAATTTAAACGAATGAAACCTCGCAGTAAATAAAATACTGGCACTTGGTGGTTTCAGCAGCAAGCTGCTGGTTGGCAACTTGCAGATGGAGCGGCCAAGTCCAAATCAGATGTCGGCTCATTCACTCACCCGTACTACTACTCCTGATTGTGTGCCGATTAATTTAATTGCCCGGTTGACTGGTATTAGCAGCTGATTATTAGCTCGTAAAGAATGACGGGCCGACGGCGAGCCGTTGCGCCGTGTGAGTCAAGATCAAGTCGCCTTCCAGAGGTCATGTTGGAGGAATAAGATCCTCTGTCGCCTGCTCAGCCTTTTAAACGCTAGTTGCTTGAGCCTTTCCAATGATCCAACTTTCACATGGTGGTTTTCTTCTTTTCCTGAGACCATCTAAACTGTTGGGGGAATAAGAACTCTTTTACTAATACACTTTTTGTAACAAGAATCAATCATGTATATGCTCAGTTTTGAATGGACGAGTTTGACAAGAAATTGTTCATATTTTCCACGCGACTCCGTAAAAACAAAAATCACATATATGTTTTGGTTATACAAACCTTGCAAATACATCAAACGAGTATTTAAGCACTAGACTTGCAGACACATTAACTCGACAAACAAAAACCTGTGATATATCCTTTTGCATATTCGTTCGGAAAAAGTCTAAATTGCTCCACTGAACTATAGCAAGAGTTTAGATAACTTCCTAAACTATCGTTTGGTTCATTTTACACCCCAAACTATGCCCCTTTGGTTCAAATTACCCTCTAATACAATTTATTTTTTCATTTCTCCATGCATATGTGGAGTTTTAAGTTGAAATTTCACAAGATGATAGTACACATCATAACACATCATAGAAAAATACATCACAATTTTGATAGGTTAGGATATTTAATAATAAATTAATCATTGGAGTAGAAAATTTTATGAAAAATAATGATGAGAAAATTATAACAATTTTTTTTAATATGCATTGTGATGTCCACTATTACCCTGCAAAATTTGAAATTAAAATTCAACTTATATATGGAGAAACAAAAAAGATAAATTGTATATAGGGGTAAAATGGAATAAATTGCATAGTTTAGGTGGTAAACTGAACTACGTTATAGTTTAGGGGGTCATTCAGACTTTGGCTATACTTGAAGGAGTAAATTGGACTTTTTCCTATTCGTTCTGCATTCCCTCTTAGTCAATTCATTCGGTTTGTTGAGCTAGGTAAAGACACAGCACGAGATCTAGTTTGAAAGGGTCACACTTCACAATTATCTGAAAACACAACACAAAGGTGAAGGTAATTTAAAAGTAAACTCCTACTAATCATATTTGAGAGGACCACTAAGGATTTTAAGCAAGGTTTAACTCTTTTTTTATGTTATCACATACTCCCTTCTTCCACGTTTATAAGGCATACTAGAACATCGCACGGTCTTAAAAATAACATTTTGACCATTCATTTCTCATATGTTATATCATTTATGGTTATAAATTTATAATCATGGTAAATCATATTTGATTACGAATCCAATCATATAAAGTTTACATTATAAAAATAAAAAATTATTAGTCAAATTATTAGTCAAAGATAGAAAAGTTTGAATCTTGATATGCGTATATGCCTTATAACCGTGGAGGAGGGAGTAGTTCACATTCATCTAGAAAAGCTAGGTGAAAGGAACTCAAAAGTCAGGAAGATCACTACTGACATATACTCTATTCATCCCTAAATAACTGTCGTTTAGGAAGCGTGTTTGCCCACAGACACACGCTCCCCGAGCGACAGTTATTTAGAGATAGAGTAGTCTTTTCTTATAGTGGTAAACAGAAAGGGTTAAACCTTTCTTCTTGGTAAAAGAGGAACATATCAGCCTTTTACAGATAAGAAAGCTGCTCGGTTGGCTAATGGATAGGTCCTTCGCAGTTGAACCTAACTCGGGATGCCACTCTTCTGTTAACAGTCGATAGACACATGTGTTTCAGCAAAATAGAAAAGGTACTAGTCCATTTGAAGTTATAAGATGTATTTCATTTCGTTAGGATAAGAATTTGGTCAAGAATTAGTGAAGTACTCTATAAATAACTTCTATGATACAGAACATATTAATCAACGCTATCCGTATATTAATCAACGGGAGAAAATGCATTGCGGCACGTGTAGGCACAGATTTTAAAAAAAAACTTGCGGGGGCATTCTCCTTTTTTTTTACATAATTGAGTCTGAGTAGGGGAGGATCTAGCGGTGGGTCTAGGGGGCTCCAGCCCCTCCTAGACCCCCACAAACAATGGAGCCCCCCTTGAGCCCTCCTCCATATTTGAGGAGAAAGAGAGGAAGAAGAAAGGAAGGAGGAGGAAGAAGAAACTTAGCCCCTCCTTAAATTATTCTTGGATCCGCCACTGAGTCTGAGCAAGTGATGATTCCTGTTGTACCAAAAAAAATCCTTTCTTGAAAACATTGTGCTTGTCCTCAAAAGTGTGGCCTCCGAACCAAAGTAACAACTACATATAGCACGTAGTAGATCCAAATTCTGTGCAGAGATAACCAGAATTGGAACTCCGGGTTAACTTTTATTTCCTCAAGGAATTTCTAGGCTCCTAATAAAAGTGCTTTTATCACCATCCCTGTCAAGTAAAAAAGAACAAAGCAAAGGTCGATGCTTATGCTGCAAGGATTTGATGTAGATGTACACGGACCATTCGATCGCCTGACCGGTAAGAAAGCCAGGAAGGACCTTCCGAAGCTGCGGCGGGTCCACGTGATAGTCGTGCCACTGTTCACGCAAACGCAGCATGAGACAGCGATACGTTCTTGATCGGGATACTCGGGTCTTGTTTGGTTCTTTAGCCTTGTGCTCATTTGACAACTAAAGTTTAATTTTTGAATTAGCACGATAAAATTAGCCTTTAGAGTTGTTTGGATCTATGGGGTAATTTAATAACTAATGCATATATCTCAATTATTGGCTCTACCCTCCATACATAGGGAGTGAGGAGAAAATTATTTTTTGGTAGAGTTCACGCAGAAATAGCCCCAATAAGTATCTCTTGGAGGAGCTAATTTTTTGAGAGGGGGGCTAATTCACTTTGGCCCAAATAGTCCTATCCATTTGGATTCTTTGGGGCTAAAAGGTACTAAAAAGAGGGGCTAATTTTTAGCTCCTGGATTCAAACAGGCTAGCCCTAGCAGATTTGGCGGTTGGAATTTTACCTTACATTCATTTGCTTTTGAATTCAGGACTCATTTTCAGTTGAAAAAAAGATGGATGGTGAAAGAAACCACCCCAACGTGCACAGGTCCCATTTCTCATTGCTGCCTGCAAGTTGCGGCGAGAAGGCAGCATATATTCCCGTATCCCCACGTTATCCTCAGGGACGAATCGCCGTATTATTTGTCCCTATGGATAGCTACAAACCCACGAATCTTGTCAAAATTTAGGTCGATGATGCACCTTTTAATTTTTTTCAAGGCGAGGCCGGCACGATCGATGAGAGATTAAAGGCGCAGACTTGTTCGAGGTGCATCATCTGCTGCTAGTTATTCGCAGTGGGTTCCGCACGTGCTGGTTACTTTCTACTCCGGGGAAAGGACCTCTGCCTGACTTGAGCTGCGGTGCACCGTCATCATCGTCAGCTCAAGGAAGCGAGGCATAAAGGAGAGAGATCTTTTAAAAAGAATTATAAAGGAGAGAGATCTACCAGCAGAGGAAAGAAAGAGCAGAGACAGAAGTACAGAACCACCACCAAAAATTTTCTGGGAGAACACAGTTTAGGAACTCAAGAAGTACGGGCTTGCCTCCTGGCCCAAAGATTGTGGCCCATACACACGCTGGTAGTAACCGGCCGTAGAGAACAGAAGCCTGGCCCAGTCCTAGCTAGTTGAGGTCTTCGTGGACCTTTTTTTTTTACCAGGATCTCCTCCGACCTTGGTCGTGGGCTAGGTGCTCGACGGAAGTGCTGTAAGGGGCTTCAACACCGGCCAACTCGGGTGTCCCGATTCCTCGATTTTGCAGCCCAGTACGGTTTAGCGGCCCACGGGTCTTTGATGTCTAGCTGTTTTATCTCTCTCTTTTAAACGGAAACGATCACATCGGCCGTAAGGGAATGGGCAAGCAGTATGTAGAATGTAGATCTACACTACTACAATTCTGGATTAAACAAGCCATTTCAAAAAGACCTCTGAGGTGGGCATAAAAAATAACCGCCTCTGTTAATGCTCAGCGGTCATTTTTTATTAACTGAGGCGGTTACAAAAACTGCCTCAGAAAATCGATTAACAGAGATGATTTTTGTAAGTAGCCCGCCTAAGTTAAAAACAAAGCCCACCCAAGTCCAACTCGGTCCGATAGATAGCTTCAAATATAAATACAACAGTTAGGATTTTTTGCTCACTCCCCTCACTCCCACTCTCTCTCCAATCGCGTCGGCGGTCTTTCTCCCTCTCCCGACCCTCCCCCTCTCTCTCCGCGACGTGCTCGAGCCAGATCTTCAAGCGACCGAAGACGGTGGCAGCGGGCGGCGGTCGAAGATGGCGACGGCGACGACGGCCGCGCGGGACCTGCTCGCGCCGCTGGGACCTCCCCCAACGCCTACCCGGACGGCACCACCCTCGCCCCATCCGGCCCCGATGCCGACCGGACGCCGAATCCGCGCTACCACCCCCTCCCCCCCTCCGCGCCGCCTAAGGCCGGATCTGGCGGCGGCGCGGCTGGGGAGGCGAGATCCGGCGGAGGAGGAGGAGCACGACGGCCGGCGGGGCGGATCCGACGCGCTCGGGCGGCGGTGGGCGCGGGCGGCGGCGGGCGCGTGCGGCTTGGCGGCGGCGTCGGCCGAGTGCAACTACGGCGGGGCGTGCCTGCGGCCGCGACGTGCGGTGGCGGCGGCGGCGGGCGGCGGCACCGGCACAAATGGGCTCGGCAGGCACGTCCCTTTTTTATTCTTTTATTCGATTAACAGAGGTGGTTGTAGTGCAACCGCCTCAAAAAATACTTTATTTACTGAGACGATAGCTCAGAGGCGGTTGCACTTGACCACCTCTGAAAATGTATTTTGACCACCTCTGAAAAGAATACTGTAGTAGTCAGATTCACCAGACATAAGTATCGGATTCCGTGCAAACGAGAAGTAGGAAGGAAAAATCTATAATTTTCAAACCAAGTGTCTGTAGCAAATTTTGATTACACCGCTGTATTTTTTTATTGTGGAATCTTTAAAATAAGATCACACTTAACTATATATTGGTTTCACAATCCAGTTTAATTTCTATATATTTTTAGCTCAAAATTCTACAAAAATAAGAGTCAACCATTTTTAAGCCCGACCCTTAAATTATCGATACTAAATTTTTGGACCATCTACCAACCCCTTGCATCCAGATTGTGGTCATCTCTGATGTTTGCGTTAATGAATGAGCCAGCCTGCTTGGCCTAAAAAGAATGCTGCATGATACTGCCAATAAACACACTGCATTATTGAGCCAACGAATTGAATCATTCACATTAAGTTCAGAAATCGCTCGTCTATATTATACTGCCACTAAACACACTACATTTCACTAAGAAGGCATAATATTGCTTAATGACTAGACAGTAGACACACGGTGTCACGGCAGTGATATATGTGAGTGGACACCGGGTCACTTTTTTTTTTTCTGGATGTTTAACTATCCCTTGTGGCTTGTTTGCATAGGCAGAGACTATATTATATTTGAGTCTCTACGTGACCGGCAGTAAATCACTTTTTTTGCGGGTAATCACTTTCTTATTGTGTCCGTAATCACAGTCTAATGATCCTGGCTCCACAAGCCCAAACAAGCCTTGAGGTGGAGAACTTTACAGGCCCACACATTACATATGTATAAACATTGTTTTATAAAGAAATAAATGCACAGGATCATTAGGCCATGAGTTAGCTTAGCTATAGCTATATAGCCAATGCATGCATTGAAGGGAGAAATGAGCTAAGCGAGCAGAGAGGAGACACAGGCGAAGCACACAGTGAAAAGCTATCTCGATCGAACAAAGCATAAAGATGGGGGCACACGCGATGCTAGCCATCTCATGCAAAAAAGACGAGCGTGCATGCTGCCTGCCAGTGGCAGCCGCGAAAAAGGAGCTCCCAAAAAAAAAACTACACTGAGCAAGCACCGACTACACGATCGAGTACGGGAGCGCCAATCCCACTTGCTATTAGAAAACCCTCTCACTATTATTATTCAACTTGTTCCATCTTTTCTTTGACATCTTTTTAAATTAAACAAAGCAAAACCAGTAGTAAAATACTACAATTATTTGAGTAAATACGTCTATAATGTTAGTTACTTCCTCCGTTCCAAATTGTAGATCGTTTTGGCAAATTTAGATACATAATTTTTATTGTGTAGCGAAAGGTTGGGCGGCCGAGTTGGCTAGCCCAGCCCAGTAGCATCGCGCTCTCAGCAGGTCCTGAGTTCGAATCTCATCAGAAACGAATTTTAGGCTGCTGAGAGAAAAAAAAACCCCTCGCTGTGCTCACCGCAAGGCTTGGCCCTCACGGGCATGGGCCAGGGTTCGGGGGGTTTCTCTACCTGGTTAAGCCGGTTAGGCTTCCTCTTAATGAAAAAATGGTGGGGCCGTTTCACACCCCCCGGGTAGAGTTTTTTTATAATTTTTATTGTGTATCTAGACAGTGTTTATCTAGATGCATAGTAAAAATATATCTATATTTGCTAAAACGATCTACAATTTGGAAAACGGAGGGATGACTAATTACTAGAATCATGCTTCATGCATGTTATTTGTGTGTTTATATGTGAAGAGTAACAACATGTGCTCTGCCTGTTAATCCAAGTACAGATAGCTATAAGAAGTTGTTGATATTATCATTAATTTTTCACATTAATAATTTGGGAATGTAAACGACTATGGTCATGCATGTGCCATCATCAAGTGGCAACCAAAATCCGAATTTCCTGACATTCCCTTGATGCAAAACACAAGAGGGCCGGAGGAGAATGAAATGATGAAAATTAAAGGAAGGCAAGCCAAACACTGCAGATTGCATTTGATAATAAGGTCGAAGAGATTGTTGATGGCACTAAACAGCCAGATCCCTTCTTGCATCTAGCAAGCATCGCGCACACTCGTACAGTACGTGTGGGCATGCGAGCACGTGCCAACTCTACCACACTCCCACACACAAGACGGAGGCAGCATCAGCAAAAAAATTCACCGACCTCCCTCTCTCTAAAACACAAACACACATAAAGCACTCACTCTATGATCGATTAACTGATGTATTACTTTAATCTGCCCTACGACAGTTAGCTCCGACGAGCAGCAACGTCGACGGCACGCAATGGCAGCGGCGCGAGTGTCGGCCGGGAGAGCTCGATCGCTCAGAGCCAGAGCGCGCCGGCCTCCTTGAGCAGCGGCACGAGGGAGCCGTTGATGTGCGCGGCCATGACGCGGTCCATGGCGCCGACCAGCCTGCCGCCGATGAACACGACGGGCACGATCGGCGCCGCCCCGGGTGCGGCGGCGGCGCCGAGGAGGCAGGCGAGGGCGCGCTCCAGCTCGCGGCCCCGCGGGTCGAGGTCCAGCTCGTGCACCGCCGGGTGCACGCCCATGCCGCAGAAGAGCCGCTTCACGGCGTGGCACATGCAGCAGGTGCTCACGCTGAACACCACCACCGCGCTCTCCGACGCCAGCCGCTCCACGCGCTCCGCCGCCGTCTCCGCGGCGGCCGCCGGTGCCACCACCGCCGGCGTGTACCACGCCTGCTCCGCCGCCGCGCCGTACTGCATTGCCGATGATCTGTCGCGAGCTAGCTAGCTACGTGCCTGCACGGCTACGGATCAGAGGGCTAGCTGCTAGTAGCTAGCGGCGGTGTGTGCGGTTTGCGAGAGCAAGCAGGGCGACTGTGGCTTTGCTTTAGGGCTGGCAGCCTAGAGGCGAGAGGAGGTGCGCGTATATATAGAGGAGCGGGGTCAGGGGCTTTCCGGTCATTTTGTGGCGGCAAGTAGCTTTAAAGCTGGATTTAACTTGTGCCCTCTGATCCTCTCTCTCCTCCTGGACAGTGTAGGGGATTACTATTTTAAGTAGTACTTGATTATAATTAAGAATCCTTGCTTATTACTTGCTTAATAGTACTTGTACGTATAGTACTATATGTTAGACACTCGAATAATATACTAAAACTTTGTGCGCTAAGTTCATCTTTGTAAGGCTTATGTTTTGGCAGTTCAAAGATCATGCTTTGACCAACATTTAGTGCAATGGCATATGGGTGTGTACAAGTCCATTTTACCCCCTAAATTTGTCAAGAAGTCCGCATTACTCCCCTCAACTACAATACCAGAAATAGAACCCCCTCAACTCTCAAAACCGGACAAATCACGCCCCTGGACTGTGTGGAGGCGGTTTTCCATGGTGGGCCCCACCTGTTAGCCTCTCATCTCTCTCTTTCAATCTCTCCCGAGCTCACCGCCGCCCCTGAGCTCCACGTCTGGAGCTCCGCCCCACCGCTCGAGCTCCTTCGCCGGCCCTGCCGTTGGAGCTCCGTCCGCCAGCCGCCTCGCCCCGCGTCCGGAGATCCGCCGTCGGCCGCCTCGCCCCGCCACTCAAGCTTCGCCACACTGGAGCCGGCCGCTGGCGGTGAGGCCTTGCGGGGATCCGGCCGCCGCCGCCGTGGCCGCCATGAGGGAGGAAGAGGAGCGCGCGGTGGCGAGCTCGAGGCCGGCCGAGCTTTGCCCGGGGCCATGGCCTGCTCCGCCCGCCCGCACGCCGCCTGCTCCGCCGACGAGGGCCCCACCATGGCGCGTATGGACATGCGCTGCAGCCCCGCCACAGGGAGCAGATAGGAGGGGCGCGCGCTGCACAGGCCGTCGGAGGAAGAGATGGGGGCGCACGAGCTCCGCCGGCGCAGGTGCTGCCCCACGCTAGAGCCCGTCCGCCGCCTCCAGCGGGCCGCATGGCCCTATCTCGCGCCCACCGGCCGCCGCGGGCCGTGCCTGCTCGTCGGCCGCCCCTGCTTCGCCGAGGACGCGCGGGGGAGGAGAGCTCCGCCGCAGCCATGGCCCTGCGCCGGGAGAGCAGGGGCGGGGGGCGCCGCCGCGAGGCCCGCCACCGGCCCGAGACCAAGGAGGGAGGAGTGAGGGCGGCAGATGATGACGCGCCGGCATGGGGAGGGAGGGAGGGCCGCCGAGGAGTGAGGGAGGGAGGGAGGGCGCGTGGCGGCCGGCGCATGGAGCCAAGCTCCGCCGCGGTCGCCGCGAGCTAGAGCTCGGCCGCGGCCGTCGCGGGCCAGCTCCGTCGCAGTCGGCCTCCTCCACCATGGTAGGGTGGGAATGGCTGGCGGCCGGGGAGGGTGGGGATGGCTGGCGGCGGTGGGGTGGGAGAGAGAGAGGAAGTGAGAGAGATGAGAGGCTAACAGTGGGGCCCACCGTGGAAAACGGCCTCCACACAGTCCAGGGGGTGATTTGTCCGGTTTTGAGAGTTGAGGGGGGTTCTATTCCTGGTATTGTAGTTGAGGGGGTAATGCGGACTCCTTGACAAATTTAGGGGGTAAAATGGACTTGTTCCTAAAATTTATACAGTTGGATTTGAGTTTGACATCACTTTGTATTGATTATAATTTCGTAACTATCAATCAAGTATTAAGAAATGAGTTTGTGGTCAAAGATCAAAATGAATGGTGGAAACACTTTTCTATGAAAATTGTAATAAAAAGTGACAAGATGTAGTTAACAATGAAAATATCTCCCATTACATATTTTTCAAAGATGATACTAATTGAAATATATTAATAGAACATATTTTTCTTTACACAAAAGCTAAAAGTCAAATTCTATAGGACAACAATTCGTCCTGCGATGTTATACGGTGCTGAATGTTGGCCAACAAAAAGGCGACATGTCCAGCAACTGAGTGTAGCAGAGATGCGGATGTTGCGGTGGTTTTGCGGGCACACAAGGAGGGATAGAGGCCGGAACGAAGTTATTCGGGATAGGGTTGAGGTGGCACCAATTGAGGAGAAACTTACCCAGCATCGGCTGAGATGGTTTGGACATGTCCAACGAAGGCCTCCTGAGGCGCCGGTGCGTAATGGGGTTCTTGAGCGGGTCGATAATGTAAAGAGGGGTAGAGGTAGACCTAAACTGACGTGGGATGAGTCGTTAAGAGAGACCTTAAGGATTGGAATATCTCTAAAGAGATAGCTTTGGATAGGAGCGCTTGGAGACTAGCTATCAATGTGCCTGAACCTTGAACTTATTTCTTTCGGGTTTCATCTCTAACCTACCCCAACTTGCTTGGGAAAAAAGGCTATGTTGTTGTTGTTGTTGTTTGTGTTTAAAGAAAGTATTTTTCAAGTCAAATCAATATAACATATTTCCATGTTTCCAAATTTAAATATATATACTCCATCAATTTGAAAATGTGGGGCGCATTTTGATTTGGCATTGATAGTCTCCACCAAAACTATATTTTGATTGATTTCTCTTCTAGTAGAATGTTTGTAACAACAAAATCACAACACAAGCATAAGATAAATAGTAACTTTAAACACGAATTCAATATGATATTGCTTTTGTACATATACTAATTGTTGGTTAAAGATTACGAGGTTTGACTATTGATATGCGAGCATATGCATGTTCACAAAATCAGGAGACGAATGAAAGAACTCAAATTTATTTAATTAATTTGCAGACGGCGAAGGAATTAATTAGGTGGAGATCGTCTAGGGATACTGAAACAGTTACATGTCTACATGTCGCTAGGTTTCTAGACAGATATCTGAAACAAGTGAGCCTAGGCTAGTAGCTTTTGGTACAAATGCATCGGTGGATGAACACACACCTCGAGCTAGTGCATTACATCACGGTGATGCTTCCCTTTGTCTCCCAGGCCAGGCCGACAGTGCATGCTTCTTCGGCCGGCCTGCTTTTATCTTTATCTCGTCAGGATCGGAGTGCAGCAAAGGAGAAGCATGCATGCATTACTGGAAATTTGTCCCAAGGATTAGATCGGTGGTGGGAGCAAAGACCGGCTTTTGCTTCCACAGAGAAATGTCTCTCAGTACCGGCCGGCCGGCTTTTTGTTGCTTGCATTGGTTTTGGTTTTGCCCAAACGGTTTAAAGCTTCGTTTTTCATGCATGCCGGCATATGTATACTAGTGTGTGTTGGCCCCATTCAACCGACATGTAGAGAAAAATAAAAAAAATATGCAACAGTTTCTAATAAATAATACTAGGAACTCTTTTATATATATATATATATATATATATATATATATATATATGTGACACGAATTGCCTGTTTGAAATGAAGGTGCATATGGTACCAAAATCCAAGATCACTAGATCAGTATGAGAGAGAGAGAGAGAGAGAGAGAGAGAGAGAGAGAGAGAGAGATTTGTATGTAGTAGAGTATTAAGCTTTTCTTTTGTCGAATATTGTACCAAAAGGTTGAACTTTGCACTGTAGCTGACGTGCGGTATTGTTTATGCAAAGCTGTCGTGCGGTGGCACTGCCACCATGCACACCTTCTCCTTTATCTAACTGTCACAAACGGTCGAAGTAGTTGCTATCTTGCAGTCCTGCTCATGAGCATGCATGAGCTTAGCTAGCGGCAGGGCTGTGTGGGTGGGTGAGATCATGGCGACCAATGACCTTGTCGGTAAACTATTTTGACTGACTGATGATGATGATGGTACACATACACTTTGGAGTTTGTACTTTGCAACAATATATTGTAACCTAAGTGCTGCATGCATGCATGCTAAGCTTCATGTTAGTAGTATACGACGACGTACGACCAACAACAAATTAAACTTTGCTGCTGCTTTTGCGTGCCGTCAGCGAAATCACGAAAGTTCCGAGCAAGGATTCACCCACATGCCACCGGCTTATTACGGCTTTAATTAGTTTATAAAACAATATATATAATGGTCAAGTACTCCAAAGATATGATGATCAACAAGTAACTAACCAATGCAAGTGCTATGAAACCCCCTAATTTAACCCTAGAAGCTTTTGTGAAAGCGTGTGCGCCACTTAGCTTTGCTCGGGTCAGGTTGGGGGTGGCTCCGGATCTCGAGGCATGCGGCGTCTCGACCACCGCCGCCGCCGCCAGCCGTCGGATCAAACACTACTAGAAAACAAGCTTAAGGCACCGGTTGCATATGCCCTTTAGTATCGATTTTTTGAACCGGTACCCCGAAAGCAGTACCAAAGGCTCGAGTCTTTAAAATAACCGGTACCTAAGGCTTCCAAAATTCACGCAAAATATTCTCTTTGGCTGGGATTTGAACTCGCGACCTCTAGCCTCGCGCGTTGCTTCTTTACCATCTCAGCTACACAATGGTTCTGATTGAGAATGAGATATTTTCCTTTTAAAGTAACACATAGATGAGCCTAAGGTACCGGTTGGTAACACCAACCGGTACCTAAGGCTCCGAAAGTACCGGTTGGTAACATCAACCGGTACCTAAGGCTCGTCTATAGGTACCGGTTGGTGGTACCACCCGGTACTAATATAAAATTTACCACCCGGTACCTATGAAGAGCCTTATGTACCGGTTGATAATACCAACCGGTACCTAAGGCCCATTCATAGATTTCATCAACCCCAAAAGTACCGGGATGGAGATGAACCGGTACCTATATTAGCATAGGTACCGATTCATCTCCATACCGGTACTTTTGTGGTGGACCTAAGACTTATTTTCTAGTAGTGAAATGCCGGCTGGTGGGCAGAGTTTGATTTGAGAGCTAGTTAGCAGAGAGCGCACACAGTCACAGCAGGCCGTCAGGCCGGGGTGATGGGCAAGTAAAAGTTGGCGCGCGCACGGGAAAAAAGCACACGCGTGCAGCGCCGTACGCGTATCGTGCCGCCTCGTCTCGCCTTAGGCTTGCATGCAGCAGCATCTGCATGGACGACGGGTCTCTCTTTATTTGCATGGACGCCTGCAGGCCAGATAGCAAGCTAGCCAAGGGAGGGAGAGAGATGATCGTGCGGGGGTGCGTGAGATCTTTTTTCAGGATTTTTCACGAGGGCGGCAGCTGCAACCGTATCTACCCGATCACGGTCTCTTGTTTATTTCCTGCGTTTTTCGTACGTCCTTTATTTGCATGCTTTGGTTCCCTCTCTCTCTCTCTCTCTCTCTCTCTCTCTCCTCTCTCTCTCTCTCTCTCTCTCAGTTTTGATTTGATGAAATTACAGAGCTACTGGATGTGTTCTGATCATGACAGTCCTTTATTTGAATTTGCATGCATGCAATGAATACATGGCTTTTTCACGGCCATCACTGAGCATAATTATTGGTAAGTGAGGTAAGTACGGCTAGCTAGGGCCGGCCACTTGGGGTTGGCCTCCACGCAACGCTGTCGATCCATGTCCATCTTGGTATCGTCCCATGCATAACCATTCATGCATGTGATGAGAGACGTACTTTAGCCGATATCTACTTTCATCGGATCTATTAGTGTTGATATTTACTTTCATCCGTTATTAAAAAAATAGTTTTTTGATATTAGGGAGATGGATGAGTAATCTGTTGGAGATGCTTCAATATATTGTAGTAACAATTACTCCCACCGCTTCAAATTTGTAGGTCGGTTTGGCAACTATAGATACATAGATATTGCTATGCATCTAGATAAAGACTATGTCCTGATATATGACAAAAATCATGTATCTAGATTTGCTACAACAATCTACAATTTGGAACAGAGGAGTATTATAGAGGATTTTTATTGCAATCACATTATTACAATAAGCAGTCAAAAGTCTCTACAAAATATTTGTAGATCCATCCTCACGGATGAATTCTTAGTGCTGGATATAAATCTGTATTTTCTAGGACACCATAGATTATATGAAAACCGATACTTCAATATTTCATCTTTTATCCTTGTTATTATTAAGCACATATTATAATTGCTTAGAGCACCAAATGAAGCTGTTGATTTCTAATCTATACAATGCACTACAAGCTTAGATCTGGTATGTTGTAGGCTAGCAAATTGCCAGTTCATGTTCTTTTAAAGGTTCAAAAGGGTTTATCTTACTCGATAGGAAAATAATTGCCCAGACTATCCTGATACGATTTAAATGTATTGCAGTGTCCCGTACAATGGATGGTCGTTCCCTCTCGATGACATCACAAACACATGTGACAATCGGAAGCGACGGAATCATTTAGGGTCTAATATCCAAACAAACATGGTTATCCTTTATCTGGAAAATTATTAGAATAATATAATGGTTTGATTAATCTTGTTGTATCATATATAGATAGAATAAGCATCGTCTATGGCTACAGGTGTTACCACAAGAGAAGATCTTGTCATCTTGATCACAGGAAACTTTAACACCAGAAGGCAAAGGAGAAGTATGCAAAAGCTTGCCAGCTGCAAAAAAGCAGAGCTTAATGCTAAGAGGAGGGATAGCTACCATCGGAAGAAGGCCAATAGAGCAGTTGCTAACACAAGTATAGGATCCCTAGGTATATTGTACTTTCAATAGTATCGCACACATGTCAGATTATGGAGAGGCTCACTTAAATGCTTTTTACCATAGATGTGGCATCCTTGTTGAACCAAATAGGTACAAATAATGCCATTTTAGAAAAGGGTGATATTGTGAGCAATGGAGCAACAACAGACGACACAGATGGAGGATATCAATACTACACACATAACACCTGGTATGTATATTATTTGAAACTTACCAGTGTTTCACATGTACGTTCTTCATTCAAAGCAATTAGTTCATGTGGCCGCCTGAGTTCATTGCAAAATCAAAGACATCAAGCAGATCGCAAGCCACAGGACCTACTGAAAAAATGACTCATCATGTACTTCTTCTTTTTTGTCCCTAGAATCTACAATGGCACAGCCTCATAGATTTAAGGTTGATGTAGTAGCGGTGGTGGCTTTTGTTTGTCTAGTGGACTACAGTTGTTGCAGCCGTATGAAAGTAGAGAATTGTGTCTCAAGGACACCAGGTTAGTTCTTTTCTTTATGTAGTATACTATATTTTTTTATTTGTACTCATACTCAATTCTCTATAAAATAAGTGTAATACATTAATATTGATCGATCGCAGTGCCCTGGCATTCATACGTTTTGTTACCCATGTTGATGCCGCAAGCAACAAACTTTTTGTTGAGTCTGATATCCACAACTATACTATCACCGTCAATAAGTTTCTTGTTGACCAGAGTATGGGTGAGTATGATTTTGCAGATGTCTATTCATAGAATAATAATTTATAGTATTAAAATTTTTTCATCCCATACGCATTTAGGATGTTTGGCTGCATCTGAGCACAGTTCAATCTCTTTAAGCAAAACAACAGGATACCCGTGGGAATCAACACTAGAAGGTAATTTAATGGTATTCATTATCAGTTTATTTCTTTATCATTATTATATTGTTATTACTGATATATTGATTGTCAATATTAATATGTACTCTCTCTCCGTTTATATGAATATATATTTATGAATTACATATGCTACGCCATCGACAGTTTTGGTTTTCTATTGCAGATGTCAGAGTTGGCATATGTACAGATCCTATTTTATGTGATGGCATCAAATGTGCGATTGTCACTTGAGCTGAAGAGCTAAAGAAGTTTTATGAAGTACCACGCATGGGTGCTAAAGGCCATAAATCAGCATTGAAATATGTGTACAAGTATATGAGATGCTGCAAGAATCTTCAAGGAATCAAAACTGAAAAAACATCTTACGATAATCTGGATTAGATTAGATTTAGAATGAAGTTGATTTCTATATTTTTAATAAAAAAATAATTTAGTTGTTTTAGGTAGTCATTCAATTCAACGCAATCAAACTTTGGTTTGTTATATTAATTTTTTTTCGAGACCATGCTTGAGAACATTTTTTCATTAAGAAGAAATTAATCACAAACACAATCTTGATGATGCCAAACAGAGCTTGACCAACACAAGAGCACAAAGGAGTAAGAAAAGAGAAACATTGAAGAAATGCACACATAAGCGAGAAAATCTAACAACAACAAGGACAACAACAAGCAACACGGGGAGAACAGAGCGCTCAACCAACAAACCAGAGGAACCCACACCACCGATACAACCGGACCTGCAAAGAGAGACGTAACATCACTATGGTTGCACAACCTCCGTTGCAACACCAAGATCCCCAGCGGCAAAGCATCCGCCAAAGGTGAAGAAGAATCACGGCGACAAAGCGTCCGCCCAAACCAAAGAGGTGGCAAAGCATCCACCACAAAGCATGACCAAATAGCAACTCTGACGGCAAAGCATCCGTCCAAACAAAGTAAAGGTGACAAAGCATCCACCTAAACGAAATTCAACCAGCCAGGCGGCAAAGCATCCGCCTGACAAAAGCGACCTAAGCAACCAAAAGTGATGGTGGTGAAGATGAAGCGAAGGCAGGATCGGAGGGTCAGGAGATAGTGGCAGCCGCCGTGACGCCTGAACAAGGTGGATAGGGTAGGCACCCCAAGGCCCCAAAGCCGGCAGAACGATGACAACAACGCCTCCAACGAGGAAGTGACACCCCTGGCGCCACCGTTGCCTGACCAGAAGGTCAAGGTATTCACCTGAAAAGTTCGCCGTAGAGGAGGGAAGAAGGGGGAACGGATGACGCCTTCAAGAAGGTAGGCAGCGCCCTCGGGCGTCGCCGTCATCGACCCACAAGTGGGCATGGCTTTCACCTGAACCCCCTTCCACCCCTCAAGGACCAAGAAAGCCCACCCCCAAACCTGACGACCCGACGTCCCAGAGAGGGGCACAGGCACCAGGAGGAGGAGGGCCCCCTGAGCAAGATGCCACAGCCACCGCGCAGGGCCACCACGGCCACCAGGGGCGGCGGCGGCCCTCCACCAGAGGCGACCCACGCGCCGCGCGAGGCGCAGGGCCCCCGCTAGGCAGCCACACGGCCGGACAACGCCGCCGCAGAGGCCCAGGGCCGCACCGGCACAGCCAGTGGAGCAGCAGCAAGCAGGCCGCCACGCGGGCCACCCACGCCCAGGGGCCACGCCGGCCAGCCCCGACCACCTCGCGAGCATGCGCAAGGAGGCGAGGGACCCGCCCCTGGCACCGCTGGGAGCGACGACCTCAAGCCGGCTGGACGGAAAGCCACCGTGCCTCGCCAGATCCGACCAAGGGAGGCACAGATCCGGTGAAGGAGCGAGCGGATCCGGCTACCGGCGACCAAAACGGAGAAGGAGGGGGCGACCTCGGTAATGGGGCAGAGCGAGAGAAGGGGGCTGAGGGAGGGAGAGAAGGGGAGGGAGGGGGGCGGCTGGCCGACTTCGGCACAGCCATGGGCCGCCACCGCCGGCGGCGGCCGGCAGGCCGGGCGGCGGCAGCGGCGGCCACAGGTTGGGTCAGTGAGGAGGGGGTTGCGGGAGAGAGCTGAGGAAGGGGCCCTTTCACGGTTGCTTTTCTTTCCTGTTGTGGGCGACATTGTTATATCAATTTTGAATCTCATGTTATTTTTAAATATAAATATTCTTTGAACATATAATATTTTTTAAATATAATTGTTTTTTAAATATGCTTGTGGCATGTGCATCTTCATATATATGCTAGTACACAGTAACTAAGCAATTGTTGAGTGAGCTAGCAAACCAATCGACCAAAAGGATCGACTCATCGATTATACTAAAAAAGAAATGTCCGAGTACGCACGTATAGCAGCCGTAGGAACAGGATCAAAGCACAGTAATAATCTAGTGGCGGTGGTACGTATGCCCAGTAGTACCAGTATCGAAGCACGAGGGTTGTCAGCAGGGGTGTCCTGCTTGGCTGCTTGTCTTCTGGTCTCCTGCTGCGGCCAGTCGGCATGCAAAGAAAGCTCGCGAGATCGTCGAGAGATGGAGGAAAGCCCGGCCACTAGGCAGGCTACTGGCTAAAGCGGATCGGCAGCATGCAGCAGCAGGCCGGCCGGACGTACGTGATCGCGCGTCCCTTCGTCCTGCGACGGCCGGCCGGGCGGACGCCGCCCGAGAAAAGGCGGAGGCCGGACGTACGCCGTCGCCGAGAGGGGAAAAGCTAGCGCCTAGCGCTGGAGGCTGGAGCGACGGCGGGGGTGCAAAAAGCTGTGCCGAGACAGGCACGCCGCTGCCGGCCGGCCGGCCGTTGTGGAAAGAGAAAGAGTGGCTGGTGGTGGTGGGTGGTGTGGCGCGCGGACGGAGGGTGGTGGGCGCGCGCGGAGGAGCCCGCGGCGTCCCGAGGCTGACGCGATGTTCCTTGACTGCTGACCTATTCCGGCCGGCGTGGTCCAGCAGCAGGCCGCGGGCGCACAGCTTCGTTCTTCGCCGGCCGGTTTTTTCTCCCGTGCTAACTGCGGCTTTGCCACCTTTGGTCCGCTCGCTCTCTCTCTCTCTCTCTCTCTCTCTCTCTCTCTCTCTCTCTCTCTCTCTCTCTCTAGCTACATACTAGTCCAGAGGTACGATCGTGGCTTCGGCTGCATATTCAAAAGGTATATGGAGCTAGAGTGCTAGATAGACAAAGAGGCTCATTGCATCGGCGGCATTTAAGTTTGAATTATGTAATAAACGGCAGAGATTTTCGCTCTTTGTTGTTGCAACCATTTTTGTACAACCTCGGATCCAGTGGTTGAAATCATTTCGATTCAATCTAATAAACGCATCGGATGGTTTAAATGCGTGATTATACCCATGTTGTACAGAAATAAATATAGGCTTTGGGTTCACTTTACAATGTTTCCATTCACGAATCAGAGAAGAAAGTACTCCCGCCGGTTCAAAATACACGAACTATTGTTAAACTTCGACTATCAATATATAGAAAAACGTAGATTGAAAACGCAAAGATGTTACTAGATCATCATGAAAGATATTTTTAGAATATCTAATAATTACCTTTATTTTGAATTTCTATAGAAATTATTTGTTGAAGCTTCAACTTGTAGATCATGTTGATGTCCTAAACAACATATATTTTAAACCAAAGGGAATTGTTGTGTAGCATCATCGTGATGAGGAGACAACACCATGCATGTTGCAAATGGTGTGGTGGTTAATTCATATGGAATTGTTGTATGGCGAGGAGAAACGAGGGTGTGGGTTGTTTGATTGGGTCCACAATGGAGGAGACCAGGTGTCTTAGATAGATCCACCATGATCCTATAGTGAACTTTCAAAAATCTGAAGGTGGTCTTAATAATTTTTGCTAAGCGCGTGCATAGAAATTAAACTTGATATTTGTTGTCGGTCAAAACCCACCGGTGAGTAGCGACAGGCAACACGAAGAGCCGGGAGGTCGCCGGGGCGCTAGCAGGCACTGCTTCCTCGGACAACGGCCCGCAATCCGGCACACGTTGAAAATTCCGGAGAATGTAAGACGTGCCACCTGACCTATACCTAATCAGGAAGATGCGAACGTGCTTTAAACGATTTGCCTGCATGCACAAACACGTGTAAATATTAGTCCGAGCCATGGTTGGCTCCCCGGGACGACTCTTGCATCGGCTTTCAAAGAACCGATCAAGTTCCGGTGTCAGATCTGATCTGTATATCCGGATATCAGCGGATAAGGCAAATAACTATGAAAAAACTTGATTCAATTGAATCTAGCTAATCCAACCCACGACAGTAAGAGCTTCACCGCTAGATCGGAACATCCTACACGTAACTAGGCCTAGCGAGTATAAAAGATAACTAAACCATAACAAAAAACAGAGGCCTAAGAACTAGCAAGAGCCCATTCCCGGAACAATCCATATCAAGGCTAGAACAAAGCATCTATTACATCACCGGAACATCCAATCCGTTTACAAGGCCTAACCTAGCAGATATTGAGCTAATCCTTATAAAATAAGAACAAACCATAACAGATTGGATCTACTAGATAGAAAAGAAGCAAGGTGTTATCTCTACGCAACTAACTCTTTGCAACGAGAATTAGCTTAAGATCAAAGCATGAACGCATAGAGAAAACATGATATTCGTAGATGGTAAACAACAAGAGCATGATAGATCTACTAAAAATCATGCTACGAACATCAAGGTAACTAACATTACTCGCCATAAAAAACGATTCAGTACGAGTAATACCAAGGTAAAGACAAGAACAATGCTGCCCTGATCGCAAGAAGACAATCAGGGCAGCATGGCGCTTACTTGGATGAAACTCTAGAATTAGGGACGGCGTTGCGCCAAGGTGTTGTTGCAAAACGTGATGACGTTCTTTTTTTTACGAATATCATAGAGTATATATTTATAGTCCGGAGACTTGGGAAACAATCTAAACCTAACGCGTCCAAATCGGACTCTATCTTTAATCCAAACTAAACTAAATCTAAAGATACATGGCCTGCACGGCCCAAATACTCACGCAGGAGTCGATTCTCAATCCTTCTTTAATTCTTGCTTCAAGCCCAACTCGCTTGCGCCCCATTAATTAATCCTATTAATTTATGGTGATAACACATGCCCCCCTGGTTTTGGCAATGATAATTCCAAAACCACTCCGTTGCTTCATCTTCCCGTTAATGCCCATTAAAACACACTGCAACCACCAAAGAAGACGCAACGTCTCTGCAACTGGCTCCTCGTAGAATGTGAAACTGCCGATCCGTCTTCTATTTTTTTATTATTTAATCTCATACCGAATCGACTCATTTCATGGCAAACTCATCTTCCTCCCAGAGCCAAGTAGCGCAGAAAACCCCAACCATCAGAAGCCATGGCGATTTCCTCCTCCTCCGGCTCCAACTCCATCGACTATTCTTCTTCCCCTTCTTCTTCAAACCTCTCCGCCTCCTCCCTTGACTCTATTCCTGAGAGTCGGGAACCGACACCGGAGTACGACTCGGCAGCGGCGTACGAGGTGCTCGCTCCTCTGCACTGGGATGCAAAGAAGTTCGACTTCGGGATCGCCTCCGAAGACGACGAGCCCCAAACCGAAGGCGAAGACCTCCAACTCCTGTTCCAGGAGGAGCCGGAGAGCAGCAGCGAGGAAGGCTTCTCCTAGGATGGAGCCGATTCCTCCTCGGAAGAGGAGATCGGCTCCTCCTCCAGCGGCAACGACCCGATAGGAGGAAACCCCTTCCAATTCCTCAAGTCCTCCGAGGAGGACAGCGAGGAAGAAAGCAGCGACGGCGGCGGCCGGAGCAGCAACGCCGAGACCGACGGCGGCAGCAGCGCCTTTGACGGCTCCAGCGACGACAACGACGACAGCGACGGCGGAGATGCGCCGGCTCGAAGCCCCAAGCGCCGTAGGTACTAGGTACCTACGAGCGGTAGATATATGTAGTACTGTAGAAGTAGTATTGTAAAGCCGAAGGATTCTTCCTTTGTCAAATTGGCTCTTCTGTAAGAATCCAACTTTTAATGAAGCTTATTATCCCTTAATCTTACTTGTTTGGATCATCCCCCCAAAAAGCCGATGGCACCGCATCAGGCTTCATTAATATCCAAGAGCCGATAAAATTCAAACTGGAAGCAACCCGCATAAGAACAGAACACCACTTCCACTTTGAACCCAACTCGAAATAGATACTCCAAATCCGAGGGCAATTTGAAAATCCCAGTCTATAAGTTCGAGCAAAGACTCTCCAAGCATCCAGAATTCGAATCAGAGCCCGCAGAACAACCAAACCCTAAGTCATCAGATCTGAACCATGGCGGACTCTGCAGCTCAGACAACGAATTCTGCAATCGATGATGCGGCAATCTACAGCCTGAAGGTAATATTCAGCCTGCCCTTTTAACTTTCTTCAGCCAGTTAAGCCTCCAACAAATTAAACTCTGAAATATGACACCACATGTAAATTTCTGAATCTCTGAACCTCATGTGTCAGACATCCTTCTACCGCATCCTTCCGATCCTTAAATCCTTTTGTCTTGGCCCACGAACTTATGAAAATCCCACAGATTTAATCTCCTGTGAAGCAAATAGGATCCCTTTCGTAAGTCAAAACATTGATCTGAACTCCTGGGCCGACTGCCTAAGAGCCTGGCCCAATCCACCTGAAAGCTGGACGACATGGTATAGCAGAGTAGCAAAAGCTCATATGCCTTTGTGGTAGGAGTTAAACATAGCTGATGCAGTTAGTTTATCATTGTCTCCTCTCGACAAAGATGAAAATCTTCTAAAGACCATTGACTATTTTTGGTCTGACGCTCTGAACTGCTTTCTCTTTGGTCACGGACCCATGACCCCTACTCTGCTAGACGTTACCATGATCACTGGCCTTGACATCGAATCTCCCAATCCTGCTACTCACAGAATGGTAGAAATCCCCTTCAAACTCTCATCCAAAGCAGACTGCACAAACTGGAGTACTTACATGAACCAGCACATGAAGACAAAAGACTCAGTAACTAAAAAGGAACACACAACCTTCTTAAATCTCTGGCTAGAACATTTCATTTTCTGTGGTCCTTCCTTAGCTCCAACTAAGAATTACCTTCCTTTGGCCTACCATTTGGCCCATGGCAACCGCACCGGCCTAGGCAAAATTTTCTTTGGAGAAACATACAGATATCTCCATTTGATGACAACTAATTTACTCAACCAAAAGAAACTTAAAACCGGAGGCCCTTGGTGGTTTATTCAGTTATGGGCACAACTCTACTTTCAGCATCAGATCCCAAACTTTCAAAACCTAACCAAGAATTCCTTCCCTGATGAAAATGGCAATCCAATTAGATGCACCAGCTATGGCCAAGCTCTATTCAGTCTTCCTGGCAGTAAACTGAACTCAACAGATGCAGCAAACTGGTTTAGAATTTTCTACAAAGGCCTATACAATCCCCTTTATTTTCCATTCACTGAATCTGAAGCCTTTGAGAACCCAACTGCCTTCAGGCTGGATAGTTTTGCCGATGACGACAGCACTCGGCATCTATATTTTCTAATGATCCGACCTGGCTTCTTTCATGTCGGCATAAGCACTTCCAACAGAATCATCAAATCCGGTTATGAAACCAATCAACCGGTCATAGCAGCTCAGCAATTCGGCCTAGGACAAGTCCCTCCCCACTTCTATATTCACCACTTGGTGGAGAGTAGAGCCGATCTACCTGACGGTCTTACTAGTTCAAGATGCTACAACATGTTTGACAATCTCCACATTCCAATACCAGCCGATCTATCTTTTACTTCCTCGTCAATCGGCTTCAACATTTGGTGGAAAATGTGGAAAACTCATGTATTCAGAAAAGCATTAGGCCCTCTACTGCAGCAAATTGATCTTGAATATGCAATCCCCGAGGAAGAGGTACTGGACCTGTGCTCTTATTTTTCCTAAATCCTCCATCCCTTTACTTGGCTAATCCTTGCTCACCTCTCTTACAGCAATAAAATGGTCCAGAACCTATGGCCAGTAACGGGGAACCATTCCACTTTCTTCCAACTGCCCCTGATGTTCTTTTTTGCAAGGGATCGCCGTCGATGAAGAAAGTAATAATGACTGTTCAGCCAGACGTACTACAGTTGGCTTCTAAGCGGAGACAAATTTCTACAAATGTTGCCCCCCCCGCCCGAGTCTCGACTAAGAAAAGGAAGATCATCGCGAGACGAATCATCAAGAAAACAACACAACCTTCCCCGAGTCCATCAGAATCTAACTCCAACCAGGTTATTTACCTTTCCTGAAACTTCTTCCTTATGCATATATATTCTGGTTGACCGTAATTCTATTTTCAGGACACAGCCGAAGACATCCCCAGTACTGAAAGCCCAGAACAACACGAATCAACTGCAACTCCTGATGCTCTGGTGGAGACGCGTGACGAACAGGCCAACATAGCTAATGCCCTTGTCATTGCCTCAAACTCAACTGGAACGATCGCACTTGGTCCGACCATTACTTCCTTTTCAAAACAGGTAACACTAAAAGAGCCAATTCTAAATCGGCCGATAACTCCATTAATGCACTTTGCCCCCAAACTAACTCCAATATTTTCACAGGGCTTTGATATTTCAGACTTACTCTCCTTTGACCCAGTATCAATGGGTTTGACTACCCCTGAAGCAAAAGTACCAACTCCACAGCAATCGGCTAACCTGGCAGATCAGCTTCAACTCATCAAGGGTCTGCTCTCTGCTCCAATTAGTACACTGGTCGATCACTCCAAAGAAATACAGAAAATCCTCGAGC
The DNA here is from genome assembly GCF_016808335.1 of Panicum virgatum. NCBI lineage: Eukaryota > Viridiplantae > Streptophyta > Magnoliopsida > Poales > Poaceae > Panicum > Panicum virgatum. The sequence goes on along the minus strand of NC_053151.1, from coordinate 25,752,471 downwards.
AGATAGAATCCCAACTCCCAGAGTCACTTCGGGTCAAGCTTTGGCCAGCCGGCCATCTTCCCTTCTTTCGGGCAGAAGTGAAAGCAACGCGACAGAGAATAGAGTTATGTCATTCTCAGACCCCTCTGAAAGCCGACATTACTCAGAAGTGCAAACTGCTCAACCAAAAGAAAGCAACTCTGGATGCTAAAGCTGACATCTCCGAGAGTACAAAGCGGCTCAACCTCCTGGAAAAAGAACTTATGGAACTAGAAGAAAAAGTCCGCACCACCCAAAGACTGATCCAAGAGGAGAAAGCCGCGATTGCAAACTCCAAGCAAGAAGCCCAAGAAATGACCGAGCAGATACGGGCAGAGTTTGCAGAGATAAGTACCTTAAGCCAACAGATAGTAACAGGTGATACACAAAGATGACGAAGCGACCATCGCAAGAGCCGATGTCGTACGCGCAGAAGCCATCCATGCCATAGAAGAGTTCCTGAACTAGCAGAACAATTCAGAAAATATTTAATGTTGCCTATTAGACCTGAAACTTGGACTCATTAAAAACATTTTAAGTCGATGGTTGCACATCGGCTGTCTTGCTTCTCATATATATATTTTTTACCGGCCAACTCAACATGTTGGCCTTTCCTTCTTTCTCTTTTTTTTACTGGCCAACTCAACGTGTAGGCTTATTTCATTTTTATTTTTTTTACTGGCCAACTCAACGTGTTCGCCTTTTATAATGCAGCCAGATGGATCTCATTGGCTCTTATCACTCGCCTTCCCACATGCTCGGGAAATACTTCTTGAGGTGTTGGTCATTGACCGCCACAGGAAACTTGACACCATCTAATTCCTCAAGTATGTATGCATTTTCAGGCAAAACCTGATCAACCTTATACGGTCCGTGCCAAGTTGGAGACCACTTGCCATATTTTCTATCTTTAGTTCCTAATGGTAACACTACCTCCCAAACTAGGTCTCCAACCTGGAATTCTTTCGGCTTGACCTTTTTGTTGTATGCACGAGCAACTTTAGCCTTGTTTTCCTTAATCTTCTCAAGTGACCAAAGTCTTAGCTCTGTAAGATCCTCCACATTATCGTTCATCAAAGCTGCATACTCTTCAGCCGATAGATCATTCTGAAATTAAACACGCCTTGATCCGGTCGTGATCTCCCATGGTAACACAGCGTCTTGACAGTAGACCAGATGGTATGGTGACGTCTTGATGGATCCGTGACACGAAATTCGATATGCCCACAAAGCCTCTGACAACACCTCATGCCAGCGCCTAGGATATTCATCGATCTTCCTCTTGATCAGCTTGATAAGGCTCTGGTTGGATGCTTCAGCCTGTCCATTAGCCTGGGCATAATATGGGGATGATCTTATCAGCTTGAACCCCGTGTCATCGGCAAACTTTCAAAATTCCTCTGATATAAAGACCGATCCTCCATCGGTCGTAATGGTTTGAGGAATCCCGAACCTATGAATGATGTGCTCTTTAACGAAACTGATCACATCTCTTGACGCCACCGATCTCATGGGTACCGCCTCTACCCATTTTGTAAAATAATCTGTAACAGCTAACACTCATTGGTGATCTTTGCTAGACGGCGGGTTAATCTGGCATCATATCCATGGCCCAACCCCTGAACGGCCATGGCTTAATAATAGGATTCATTACTGATGCCGGCACCATCTGAATCTTGCCGAATCTCTGACATGTCTAACATCCCTTGTAATATTTGAAGCAATCCTCAAGCATGGTAGGCCAGTAATATCCCGATCGTCTAATCAGCCATTTCATCTTATGAGCCGATTGATGAGTACCGCAGGCTCCTTCATGAACCTCATGCAAGAGCCGATTCGACTCTGAAGGCCCCAAACATTTAAGCAGCAGTCCTTTCAAAGTCCTGTAGAACATGTCGTCCCCAATCAGAACATACTTCATAGCTTTGAGTCTTATCCTTCTGGGTGCCCCCCGAGCCGAATCCTTCAAATAATTGAAGATATCGGCTCTTCAGTCTACAGGTTCTAGAAACTGAACCTCTACATCGACCCCATCGACTGTTTCCTTGTATCCATTTGCCATTTGTGCCAAGTCATTGGCTTCACCGTTCAAAGTTCTTCGTATCCAGTGGAAATTAACGTACCTGAATTGTGACATCAACTCACGACACTGCATCCATATTGGGAAAAGAGCCTCGTTCTCACATTTGTATTCCTCCGTGAACTGAGAAATCACCAGTTTCAAATCCCCAAATATTTCCACTGCTTCTGCACCAGCTTCCAGGAGTAATTCCATCCCCTTGCGAACGGCCTCATACTCTGCTAAATTATTAGTACATTCATCCTGATGGAAAAAGAATAAGTCACCCCTCGAAGTGATACCAACAGAATTCCCACGCCGCACCCATCATCGCATGCCGATCCGTCAAAAAACATGGCCCAGGCACATCGGTGCTGATCCTGTCTGCCACGAGATCCGCCAGTGCCTGTCCTTTGACTGCCTTCGCAGGCTGATATCGGATATCGAATTCTGACAATGCAAACATCCACTTCCCGAGCCGGCCTTTCAAAACTGGAGCCGATAGCATATACTTTATGACATCCGATTTGCGGATTACAATCGTTTCCGCCGAGAGCAAAATATGACAAAGCTTGGTGCATGTAAAGAATAAACAAAGGCAAAGCTTCTCGATCTCGAGATACCTGGTCTCGGCGTCTAACATGTGCCTGCTGAGGTAGCAAACCACCCTTTCCTGGCCATCGTGCTTCTGAACCAATACTAAAGCAATGGAAGTGTCACCCACGGACAGGTACACGTAGAAAGGCCTATCTTGCTGGGGTGGAACCAACACTGGAGGCTTCGATAGATATTCTTTGATTTCATCAAAAGCCTGCTGCTGCTCTGCCCCCCAGCGAAACTCAGCATCAGACTTGACTTTCACCAAACCCATGAACAGCTCGATGCGCCCAGACAGATTGGAGATAAATCGTCTGACAAAGTTGATTTAGCCGTTGAGCTTCTGCAAATCTTTCTTCGTAGTAGGCGGCCTCATTGTCCTTACAGCTTCTTGACTTTTCAAGCCGATCTCGATTCCCCGCTCGTGCACCAGGAATCCTAAGAACTGACCGGCCGATACGCCAAAGGCGCATTTCTTTGGGTTCATTCTGAGCCCAAACCTTCGAGTCCGCTCCAAGACCTGACGCAAGTCTTCCAAATGTCCCCCAGCCGACGTGGACTTGACCACGACATCATCAATATAGATCTCTACCAATTTGCCGATGAGATCATGAAAAATGTAATACATAGCGCGTTGATACGTTGGACCTGCATTTTTCAATCCAAAGATCATAACCAAGTACTCGAACAATCCGACCGCGCCTGGTACTCTGAACGCGATCTTGTGTATATCCTCTGGGGCCATAAAAATCTGGTTGCAGCCGGCATTACCATCCATAAAACTCATCATCTTATGACCGGCTATTGCATTGATCAATGTTTCCGCAACAGGCATCGGATACTCATCTTTTGGCGTTGCTCTGTTGAGGTCTCTGAAATCCACGCAGACTCGCCATTGGCCATATTTCTTTTGTACAGGGACCACACTGGAGATCCACTCCGCATACCAACACGGCCTGATGAATCGTGCATCTAACATCTTTTGCACCTCTTTCTTAACCTCCTCTAGGACTTCGGCCTTCATCTGACGTGCTGGTTGCTGAAACGGCCGAAACCCCTTCTTAAGCGGGAGCCGATGCTCGACGATGTTTCTATCTAGGCCGGGCATCTCAGTATAATCCCATGCGAAATAGTCCCGATACTCCTTCAATAGTGCTATCATCTGCTCACGCAAGATCGGGTCTAACCTTTTGCTGATAAACGTTGGTCGCGGCTTATCCCCGGGACCGATATCAACTTCCTCCAAATCGTCAGCTGACGTAAACCCGTACCCTAACTTGCCATCGTCTGAAAGATCAACGTCGACAGCAAACACAGGGAGATAACAAGAAAAAATTTCCGGCCAACCGCACAGGCTGGCCGTTCCTGTATTTCCATTATCATTCAAAACTGAATGCTCAGCTACTGACCAACTACCAGAGCAGGCCATTGTTTGTACATAATGTAACAATTTTAACTCCAAATATATATTACTCATTTTTTGGGGCCGGTTGCTGGGACCGGCCTCTCTAATCTTGCTGGATTCCGTAGCTTGCCAGGATATGTTTACTCTATGAGGCCAGTGGATAAGACCAGCCTCAGCCCGTTTTTTGTCGCTTCAATCCGATCACAGTCTTCCAGTGCGATCCCTGAGATCGGCTCTTGACCTTCCGTGTCCCAGGTGTTCATGTCTGCAAGCAAAACCTGGCTGGAGTCATCTGCACGGGCCACCTCCACTTCATCGCCATCCCACTGGACCAAACACTGGTGCATCGTGGAAGGAACACAACAATTGGTGTGAATCCAATCCCTCCCAAGCAACACTGTGTATGTACTCTTACTGTTGACGATGAAGAACGAGGTTGGGACGGTCTTGCGGCCAACTGTCAGCTCCACATTGAGGACACCCTGTGCCTCCAACGGCTGACCGTTGAAATCATTGAGCATCACATTGGTCTTGATAAGATCAGCAGCGGAATGACCCAATCGGCGCAGCACTGAGTACGGCATCAGATTAACTGCGGCGCCAGTGTCGACCAACATCCTGTTCACAGGCTTGTCGTCGATGAGGCCCTTGAGATACAATCCCTTCAGGTGCTTGTAGCTTTTCTCCTTGGTCTTCTCGAAGATGATCGGCTGTGGGCCGAGATCCAGCTGAGCGACGGCCAATTCCTCCAGTTGGGGCGCCCGAAACTCCGACGGGAGCACGAACACCATATTCACATCAGCCGATGGCTTTTCATCGGCTCTTGGCTGCTTGGGGCGCCACTCCCCCCTTGGAGGACGCCTTTCCACCCTTCGCGGGCGCCTGACTTGCTCCGCGAGATCCGGACGCGCTTTTCTCAGCACGTTGAGGTACCTTGTTTCTGCCTCTTCGAGATTGCGTAGGCGCTACACTCGGCGCTTCTGTGAGCGGCTGAGCCCGTCAGGACACCACGGTGGACGATGATACTTGTCTTTCTCTTCTAGCTCAAGATCGTCCCTGGATGGCCGCTCAATATGGTCACCGTGACGTGTTTTGGGCCCCAAGCGCTGGAACACCGACGTCTCACCTAGATGGCGTCCCCGAGGCCTGCACTCCAAGCAATCATCGATAGTAGGCAATCGGCTCATGCCGGAATTCCAACAGTACCTGAAGAACGGGCAATGCCAATGGTCGCATATAGCCTGGCGTCTCCCCAGTATTCTCCCTGTGCGATGCTCATACTCCTCCTCTTCCAATTCATATCGGCGGCACAACTTGTACTGATACTGGTATTTCTCCAGAAGCCGATTAGAAGCTGGGAGTTGATTGTGGATGTGACGCACTTGTTCTTCGGTAACATGTTGCTGCTATAGCTCGTGTTCATCCTGGGGCCGTTTGCCAGAAGCGGCCTCTTTCCTCTGCTCGACACAGCGGCGCATGGGTCCCGCCATGTTGATCTGGAACGCCAAGTTCTGGCCCTCAGGTCCAAGATCCGACAGCTCCACCATGTTAGCTTGTGGGAATGGTTGACTGTCCACTTTCATCGTGTGTTGGGCCAGAATCAATCGGCCTTGCTCGATAGCCGATTGAATCTGTCGACGCAGCTCCTTGCAGTCATTCGTGGCATGAGTGAACGAGTGGTGCCACTTGCAGTACAGCCTCCCCTGCAGCTCCTGTGCCGTTGGCAGCTTGTGATTCTCTGGGAACTTCAACTGCTTTTCTTTCAGCAGTAGATCGAATATTTGCTCTGCTTTGGCCACGTCAAAGTCAAAGCTCTTCACAAGCCCCTTCTGTTTGACCCACTTGCATGGGACGGGGTTTGCCCCCCGGGTCCACTCTGCCACAGCCACTTCATGTTCCCTGTCAAAATCATCAGAATCATCTGCTTGGGCCATATTGATATGTCGCTTGAATTTTTCCTAGTACAGCTCGGGGTGATAGTGTTCATACGCTGTAAGCTTCTGCACCATATGTGCCAGAGAGGTGAATTCCAACTAAAAAGCCAGATCCTTGATCGGCTTTGCGAGTCCAAGAACTGCCAAATCGACCGCTTCCTTTTCTGTGATGCGCGACGAGTAACATCGATTCTTGACCTCTCTGAAGCGTTGTACGTACTCTGACACACTTTCCCCTCGCTTCTGAGTGACTTGGGCAAGGTCGGCAATCCCGGCTTCAGCAGCCTCTGAGTGATATTGGGTGTGGAACTGATCTTCCAGCTGCCTCCAAGTACGGATCGAATCTGGGGCCAAAGATGTGTACCATCCAAAAGCTGAGCCCGTGAGAGACTGGCAGAAGAACCGGACCCTCAAAGGATCCGATACTGAAATCATCCCAAGCTGCGTCAGGTATCGGCTCACATGTTCAATAGAGCTGGCTCCCTCTGATCCGCTGAATTTGGTGAACTCCGGGAGCCGATACTTGGGTGGCAACGGGATCAAGTCGTAATCACTTGGATACGGCTTGGAATAGCCGATCGCCTTTCTCTTGGGCAGGATGCCTAACTGGTCCCTTAGTATTGCACTGACCTGCTCCACACTAAGAACTCCTGGGGACGAGGGCTCAGCACTCGGCCCGGTTTGTCCGCATCTGCCCCTGAGGCCCCTGTACTCACCAGCTACCCCGCGCGTGTTGGGTTGATATTGTCAGGTATGTATACGCACGTGTAGTCGTGCGGGATCTCCTTGGGCGGCTCGCTCAGGAACTGTCCCTCCCCGGGGTCACCGCCGATCTTGTAGACGACGTAGATCGGCGAACCGTGCGGTCCTGGTGCCGTGAGCGAGTATGATACTGGCGGCCTAGATTGCAATGCAGTTTCCCCTCTGTGGCTCCCCAGGACTGGTCCCGATGGGGAGTACTGGTTCTTGATCACCTCCTGGACAACACGACGCGCCACGCGCTCGAGCTCGTTCACCGGGCTTTCTGAGTGCCGATGAAGCGTGTGAGCCACCATATAATTCATCTCCTGGCGTAGGGCCCTGATGCGCTCCTCTGACGGCACGGACAGGTCAACGTTGTCGAGAGCGCCCTCGGGTGAGAACCCCTTCCACCTGATGCCGTGGTTGTGGGTCCTCTCGAAAGAGCCGATGAGATCGGCTTCGAACTGAGCTTTGTCCTCATCATATTTTTGCTTGTGTTCTGGAGTCAGCTCTTCATACATGACAGGTTTGGTGACCGGCGAAACGGGCGCTTGGTCTTGAGGTCCAGTCATCTCTGCGGTGGGCGTTGTTGTTGATGAGGGTCCCACCAAGCGTGCCAGAATGTGTTGTCGGTCAAAACCCACCGGCGAGTAGCGACAGGCAACACGAAGAGCCGGGAGGTCGCCGGGGCGCTGGCAAGCACTGCTTCCTCGGACAACGGCCCGCAATTCGGCACACGCCAAAGATTCCGGAGAATGTAAGGCGTGCCACCTGACCTATACCTGATCAGGAAGGTGCAAACATGCTTTAAACGATTTGCCTGCATGCACAAACACGTGTAAATATTAGTCCGAGCCGTGGTCGGCTCCCCGGGACGACTCTTGCATTGGCTTTCAAAGAACCGATCAAGTCCCGGTGTCAGATCTGATCTGTATATCCGGATATCAGCGGATAAGGCAAATAACTATGAAAAAACTTGCTTCAATTGAATCTAGCTAATCCAACCCACGACAGTAAGAGCTTCACCGCTAGATCGGAACATCCTACACGTAACTAGGCCTAGCGAGTATAAAAGATAACTAAACCATAACAAAAAAACAGAGGCCTAAGAACTAGCAAGAGCCGATTCCCGGAATAATCCATATCAAGGCTAGAACAAAGCATCTATTACATCACTGGAACATCCAATCCGTTTGCAAGGCCTAACCTAGCAGATATTGAGCTAATCCTTATAAAATAAGAACAAACCATAACAGATTGGATCTACTAGATAGAAAAGAAGCAAGGTGTTATCTCTACGCAACTAACTCTTTGCAACGAGAATTAGCTTAAGTTCAAAGCATGAACGCATAGAGAAAACATGATATTCGTAGATGGTAAACAACAAGAGCATGATAGATCTACTAAAAATCATGCTACGAACATCAAGTCAACTAGCATTACTCGCCATCAAAAACGCTTCAGTACGAGTAATACCAAGGTAAAGGCAAGAACAATGCTGCCCTGATCACAAGAAGACGATCAGGGCAGCATGGCGCTTACTTGTATGAAACCCTAGAATTAGGGGCGGTGTTGCGCCAAGGTGTTGTTGCAAAACGTGATGACGTTCTTTTTTTTACGAATATCATAGAGTACATATTTATAGTCCGGAGACATGGGAAACAATCTAAACCTAACGCGTCCAAATCGAACTCTATCTTTAATCCAAACTAAACTAAATCTAAAGATACATGGCCTGCACGGCCCAAATACTCACGCAGGAGCCGATTCTCAAGCCTTCTTTAATTCTTGCTTCAAGCCCAACTCGCTCGCGGCCCATTAATTAACCCTGTTAATTTATGGCGATAACAATATTATATCCCTATATCATTATATATAAAATTTCAATTGAGATACCTTTTTCAAATTATGTATCTCCCCAATAGTGAACCTATATATAGGGCATGTTTGCTAGCTAGTTGACTAATGATCATTGTTGGCATTAGCAACATTAGGGCATGTTTGATGGAGCTACACCTTCTTTTGATTCTCTATAGAAGCTGATTGTCCGAGAGAATTGATTTTGTGGTTGCATGCAAGTTGTTCTCTCTATGATAAATTTTATGAAAAAAGAATTCTATGTGGGAAGTAAATCATGATAAGCTATTTTTTCAGTTTTCATCATGTTAGTTCATTTTAGAGAATCACACTCATGGAATCAACATAGAATTACTTTTTTCTGAAAATTTGTTTAGTAGTATTTCTCCTGGATTCAGCTTAAAAGTTGCCCTGTGAGCTCTGCCTCAAGTGAGCTCACAGGCCCTTAGCTAGATTCAAGTGAGCTCAGCTGGTTTTCCATAGCCCACAAATTAATAAATTATCGAAATCGGAATTAGAAACAAGTGGTTATGTAGCGCTTACCATCAACTGGCGACAAGATCACCGAGACGAACAGTTCAAAGCCCAACGATATAATCATATATGCATGATGATCGTTTGGGAGGAGGACCAAATCAAAATATGCACACACCATGTACACAGATAATGCATCCATTCCAAATTGTAGGTTATTTTTGTGAATCTAGATACATAACTTTTGCTATGCACTTAGATAAATACTATGTATCTAGATTCATAGCAGAACCTATGTATTTATTTACTAAAATGATTTACAAATTTGGAATGAACGGAGTAGCAGGAAGCTGTTCTTTGGGACAAAATTAAAGGATGGGACGCACATAGGGCTTGCTATGTGAGAGCAAGTATTATAAGAGGCTGTAAGCAGGTTGAATGTTGAGGTGAAGGAGAGAGAAGAGGAGAGAGAGGAGAATCGGGTTGTAAGCTTACAATCGGCTTCAACACAAGAACCAAGGAACTTTGTGAGAGAGACAAGTGAACTATATATTAATGATGAGGAAAGACTAACCACTGTACAAGTAGACTGAGAGGTAGGCTGGATGAATCTTTGCAGCCAGCAGTAGACTAAATTGTTAAACCTTGCTCTGATAGCGTGCTCTCTCTCCGGCAAGGGTAGGCCGGGGCAGGTTGAAGGAACGACAGCTTTTCTAGCTCCTAGTGAGGTTAATTTTTAACACTTTGTGTAGGAGCTATAAATGAGCTGCTGTTTGGATTTGGCCAACGAAAAGTAGAGTGTGATCAAGGATTCGGGACTTGATGAAGTTCAAGGGTTTGCCTATATATGCGCATAGCTTTGCTCATCTTTTTGATCCGATCCATTAATCATTGTCTATAAAGAAAAGAGGTATGGAACTAGCGCTGCCTTGGCCTGGATCCGGACAGCCCCATCGTCACGCGCACGCGCGGTTCTCACCTTCACGAGTTGAGCTAGACTACTTCTAAATAAAAACAGTCTATCATTCATCCACGATCTTGGCAAGAGTGAGAAAGAGAGGGAGATGTGATCGAATTGTAAAGTGTAGGAATGCACTAGTTGTTATCAACAGACAGAACATTCGTCGTTGTTTGTATTTACTACTTCCTCCATTCGAAAATATTAAGGAGTTCAAAGAATGTTAGGACAAATTAAATAGGTAGGAAAAAGTCACTATTGCCCCTTACTAAACCACCCAGGCTCTTCATTCTAACAATTGGTTAACTCTTAATTTGATTGGCACAATTAATGGCTAGTCCAACTCTTGATTTTTCGCGACCGTGCCTGAGCACGCTTTTCATTAAGAAGGAAGAAAAGAAGTTACAACGACCTCTAGGTCGGTTACAGAGGAGGGAACCAACCCTTCAAAACACACTCGTTTAACCGTTCGGAAAAGAACTCCCTAGGCGACCCAAAAACCTATTTGTAACAACGGCTGCCACCTCTAGACTCTTGAAGCCGCCTTGAATCCACATGACAATTTCATTACCCACTGCGGCCTGAAACTCCCGACGATCAAAAGTCCTATTGTTTCGTTCTTTCCAAAGGAGCCAAGAAACTAAGACCACAAGAGAGTCAAAACCCTTGCGAGAGCTCCTGGGGAAACGCTTCCTTGCCCCAGTCCACCAAACCGCAAAGTTAACAGCTTGACTGCCGGGTGTTGCCTCACCCCAGCCGAACCAACTCAAGACACCAAACCAAATGTCTCGAGAAAAGCAACACTGAAGCAGTAGGTGATCAATGTGCTCTGGCTCCTGATTGCAGAGGATGCAAGTATCATTGTCCTGGAGCCCATGTCGCTTTCGGCGAACTGCTGTCCAGCAACGATCATGCAAAGCCAACCAAAGGAGGAAGTTGCATTTCCCAGGCGCCCTTGTTTTGCTAAGAACTTTTGCGCCGTTAACATGAGATTGCCCAACATAAAACGCTCTGTAAGCCGAGGAGCAAGTGAATATTTTGTCCGGGGTCCAAAACCAGCACACTCGGTCCTCCAGACTGTCGTCAAGGTGTACCTCACTCAATAAGTCCCAAATCATAAGATATTCTACGATTACTTGCACGGTCAGGGCGCCCGAAATGTCTAAAGTCCATCGATTATTGTTCAGTGCTTCGGCTACCGTACGCTCCCTTTTTGCCCTGCTGCCAACTGCCTTAGAAAGACACGGCGCTATGCGCGAGATGGAGCGCCCCTGTAACCATCGATCCGTCCAAAAACACGCTTTGCGACCGTTACCAATCTCAACGTAAATTGAAGCCTCAAACATTGCCTCCACAATCCTGTCCTTCTCATCGGGCAGATTATGCCAAGGGCGAGCATCATCAGAGCGTCTTTGCCACAGCCATTTCATGCGAAGAGCGCGACCAAAAAGGTGGAGATCAATAATACCCAAGCCTCCCATGTCTAGGGGGCGACAAACACTCGACCAAGCAAGTAAGCAGTGGCCACCTCTAGCTTCTCCCGCCCCTCGCCACAGAAAATTTCGTCTAAAGCTGTCAATTTTGCTGATCACCCATGGCGAGAGTTTGATAACAAAAGATGTATGAATTGGAATGGCAGAGAGAGTACTTCTAATCAGAACTGTGCGACCTGCCCTTGTCATCATTCCAGCCTTCCAACGCGGTAGTCGATTGGCGACTTTATCCACTAGGGGCTGAAGATCCGATTTGCCAAGCTTAAGGATCCCAAGTGGAATACCCAAATATTTGATTGGGAAAGGATCAATTTTGCCAGGAAAATTTGCAACCAGGTTGGCTGTGGCCTGCAGATCACATTGTATAGGGGAGATGTGGCACTTGTTTGGGTTCACTTTGAGACCAGAAGCATATCCAAAAATGTCCAGAATTATCCTAATAAGCATTAGGTCATGCTGCTCAGTAGAAGAGAAAATGACAACATCGTCAGCATATAGGAAAATCCTTTCGCCGATCTTCGGGTGTAGTTTGTCCAGCAAGTCGTGTTCATCAGCTAGATGCAACAAAGCATTCAAGACTTCCATGACTAGCACAAATAAAAGAGGTGATAGAGGATCACCCTGCCGAAGACCTCTAGCATGGCAAATCCTCCGTCCCGGGCTGCCATTTAAAATAATCTTTGTGCTTGCCGAAGAAAGCAAGATGGAAATCCAATTTACCCAACGTCTGGAGAAACCAAGATGTTGTAGTAGCTCTAGCAAGAACACCCAGTTCACCGTATCAAACGCTTTTGCAATGTCAATCTTGAGCAGTGAGCTTGGTACTTTGGAACGGTGCAGAAGCTTGGCTGTTAAATGGACCACCTTGTAGTTTTCATGGATAACACGTGTCCGAATGAAAGCGCTCTGATTCGGTCTAACCAAACTGCACATGTGGGGGGCCAAACGTCGGGCAAGGACCTTGGTGAAGAGCTTCGCAAAACTGTGGACCAAACTGATGGGCCTAAAGTCCCCGATTTCTTCTGCTTCATTTTTCTTGCGAAGGAGAACCATGTAGGCCTGGTTAACCAAGAAGAAGCTCCGAGCGTCTAGCGACCAGATAGCCTGGAATGCCCTCAAGATGTCTGCCTTAATGATCGACCATGCGGTTTTATAGAACAGGCCGGTAAAACCGTCTGGCCCTGGAGCTTTGTCAACAGGCATGTCGTTGATCGCCTCCCAGATTTCGTCTTCAGAAAAGCAGTGGTCGAAGCAGGAGTCACCGAGCGTTGGCAAAAGCAAGCTGTCAAAGTCCACCTTGAGTTCCTGGGAGCCTGGCGTCCCCAGAATAGAATCGAAGTGGTCAAAGATGGCCTGAGCCATCTCATTATCTTTGAAAATTAAAGCATCAGAAGTACGAATTTTCGTGATGTAATTTTTGCGACTTCTATGACAAGCCTGTAAGTGAAAGAACTTAGTGTTTGCGTCGCCTTCGACGAGGTAAGTGATACGGGAACGCTGCCGCACGATCATCCTTTGGAAAGAGGCGAGTCCCAGAGAACACAGTTTGGCCTTTCTTCGCAGGGTGAGCTCATGTGGTGCGAGAGTTCTGAGATCTTGAGCAGCATCTAATCTAAACACTATTTCCTTTGCGATTGCGAGCTGTAGACGCACAGAGCCAATGTGCTTCGCACTCCAGCTTTTGAGAGCCTTAGCTGTGTGCCTGAGTTTGAAATCAAGGCACCTGAAAGCGTCGACCTCGCTTGGCGACCAAGGTAACGGCGCGTTCCATGCCTCCTGAACTACCTGAAGATACCCATCACATTTTGGCCAAAAGTTCTCGAAGCGGAAGCGCTTGCAGTGGGGGAGAACGAAGTCTGTTCGAAGCAGTAGAGGAGCGTGGTCGCTGCATTCAGATGCTAGTGCCGAAAGCTCATGGTCTGGGAAAGCAGAGAACCATTCCTCTGAAGCAAAAACCCGATCCAGGCGTTCAAGAGTTGGATTGTCACGTTCGTTAGACCAGGTGAACAGACGGCCTTTGAGGTGTAATTCTTGTAGCTCAACCTCGCCTAGAAAATCTCTGAAGGAATTCATTAGTCGCCGATTCAACATGCGGTTGTTTTTGTCAGCCGCTTGATAGATTAGGTTGAAATCCCCCCCCACACGACCCAAGCGTCCAGGCATGAGCTCCTAATAAGCTGCAACTCATCCAGGAACATCAGCTTTTCTTGATCCCCTTGCGGTCCGTAAACAGACGTCCACCACCAAGTTTCATTTTTGTGTAGTAAAGTGACCTTTGCAGTCAAAGAATACGACCGAATCAGAGGGTTTGTGACCAACCACACATCATTTCTCCAAGCTAGAAGAATGCCACCCCGATTTTCCGTAGCAGGTTTAAAGAAAAAATCGAAGCCCGACCCACAGATTTCTCTAACAAGAGTAGCCGAACAATCATCTAACTTAGTTTCCTGAAGCGAGAGGAGAGAGATGTTCTCCTGGGCAATCAGTTCACGCACCACATCGCGACGAGATCGGGAATTAAGACCTCACACGTTCCATACCAAGCAGTTTTTTTTCAACATTTGGAACAAGTTTGCGACCAAGAAATACAGCAAGACCTAAGACACCACCATGGGTGCAACCGCCTCCACAGCCAGGGAGCCCATCCCCTTGGGAAGAAGGGCGTCAAGAGCTTCACAGTGAGAGATCGTCAGGGTGGAGGAGAACGTATCCGTAAACCGCTGGAAAGAAGTAGCGTCCGGCGGTTGGGACTCCGAAGTTACCCCCAGCTTCTTCATCAAAACATTTTGCGCTTGGATCGCCGTCTTTGTGGCACGATGGCGAGATTTCATTGCCAGTCGCTCGCTGCGCCTGATGGAGAAGGCCTGGTCCGGCTGCTTGGACCGCCTCCTTGGCGGCGAGTTGTGCAGAGCCGGCGCAGGGGCATCCCTGCAAACAGCAGCAGCAAAATTAGCGACCACCTCTCGGCCCGGCGAGCTGATGTCAGAGAACAAGTGCAAAGGGAGGGTCGCTCGGGTTCCCCTAGCGACGGTAATGTTGCACAGGGAGTCACAAGCAGCAGAACCCCCCTCCGGAACGTCGAAACGTACCGTCTCCAAAACAGCATTATCAGCTGAAAGGCGACCACTCGAGGTATTATTGGCGACGGCGACTGAAGGCAGGGAGGTGGCCTCAGGCTCCGCCAAGGACGTGGTTGTCGCACCCAGAGGGACAGACGAAGAATAGAGCAGGGCCTCCGTTCCTGGCGGCACCGGTGGTTCGTGGCGACCCGGAGGAGGGCCCCCAGTCACAGACTCCAGAAGCATAGGGTCGAAATCCCTAGTAGCCAAACAAGGTTCCCTGGAGACCCCGTAGGCCTGAGCCTCAAGCAACATGGGATCAAAGTCCCTAGTATTCACCTCTTGGTTAACTCCCAAATTTTTAATGGGGAACGACAGGTCGTCAAAAGAATTACAAGCTGATAAACTGGTACAATGGTTACTCCTATTTTAAATTATAGGTTATTTTGACTTTTTTCTAATTACTATGAGTAATCTTCACTATATATTCAGACCAGGGTCTTCCCAATGGACGTGCGATCAGTGCGGTTAGACAAGACCCTCTAATTTCCAGTTGTGAGGTCCATTAAGGACGAGTATACTGGAGACGTCATCTAATTAATAGACAATCTCACGCGCTAACAACCTTTATAATGAGTTGCCTTTTTGTTATCTTGTAGTACTACCATATTCCTTAATTTGTCAAAACAGCCTATAATTTGTAGCAGATGGATATATTTTAAGATAAAAATTAGGGAAAAGTCCAATTTTCATCCTCGAACTATCACAAAAGTCTGATTTTCAACCTTCAACTACGAAACCGGACAACATAGGCCATCCAACTGTTAAAATCGGGCAATTTGGCCCTTGGATGGTTTTGAAAGTGGTTTTGCATTTTCTAAAAAAATTAAATTAATCTAATTAGATTTAAAAAATCAAAACTAATTCACTTTAAATTAGAAAAATATGAAACTAGTACCAAAATTTTTCTAAAAATATAACCTATCTATTATTGCTCCATTTGAATCTTAGTTATTAAAAATAATAGGCATAACTGCAAGTAGCCAAATATTATGAACATAAAAAAATTAGATCTGAATATCTCACAAGTCATGTGACAATAGATAGAAACTTTTGATACCCATTTCATAATTTTTTGACTTAAAATGAATTACTTATAATTTTTTGAGTGTAAAATTGAATATTTTTAATTCTCACAAAATGGAAAACCACCCCAGGGGCCAAATTTGCACGGTTTTGATAGTTCGATGGCCTATATTGTCCGGTTTCGTAGTTGAAGGTTGAAAATCAAACTTTTGCGATAGTTGGAGGGTGTAAACCGGATTTTCCCCTAAAAATTAAGCGTATGAATCCTTAATTATATTTAGGGACGGCGGGAGTATAGAGAGCTTATTGCTATATATTGATGCAACAGCAAGCATCACATATACCAGCGCAAGAGCAAATTTCTTATTTAATGCGCGAGCGCTGCTTGACGTAGTCTTACAAGAGATCACCCACGTGCGGGGGTGTGGGCAAGCTGGAGCGTGATCCATCTATTTTTATTTCCGTAACGCTTTGCTCTTCTTATCTTTGTTTGTCTCCTTAGCTCACAATCTTTCCGAGATCTTGCGACGGCTGCGTCGGCCAGAGACGAGGGCTAAGACGGAGGTCAGATCTATCTCTCGTATGGTTGTGATGATGGGCGTGATGTGTTTGCTGCAATGTCTGTTGTCGTATGCATCACCTTAGCTACAAACTATTTGTAATTTGAAACTAAGATTTTCAAAAATCTGATTTGACGTTCAATCTAAAGTTTGTATTAATCTAATTAAAAGTTTATGAAAATTAGATACACAGCTCTTACAAATGGAATTGAAAGTTTTTTTTATCAAAAGTTCTTCGAAGCCAAATTGAAAGTATCTAGTTGCTAAACTGAAAGTCTCTATATCAATTTGAAAGTTTATGGCAGTCAGATAGAAAGCTTTCATCAATGGAATCGAAAGCCCTCTCCTCAAAACTTTTCAAAATCAAATCGCAAGTGTTTAGCTGATTAGTCGAAAGTCCCTTCAGATTCTTTTGGAAGTTGTTGAACTCAAAGTTTATGAAGCCAGATGCAAAGTTTTTGTTCATATAATTAAAAGGTATCTATTCAAAACTTTCTTCTGAATCAAATTAAAGTGTTAAGTTCATCAGTTCAAATTCTATACCAAGTCCATTTAAACATTATTGTATCATATATTTCTTTGGAAACTGATCAAAGTTTCTTATTTTTTGCTCAATAACATAGTTTTTTTTTCTTCATTTCAACTTTTTGTTCAGCATATAAGTTTGTATTTCCCTCATGCACAGCTGTCCCAAAATAGAAAAATAAGAGAAAATGGTACTGGAGCAAGGGAGGAGCAGACCAAACATTCATATGCGTGTAGAACAAGCACATATATAACTGGGAAAATAGGTACCGAGGATGCTAGAACGAGGATGATTTTCGTGTGTGCTTGGAACGCTCGTGAGCTGGTGCTAGTATCCAGCAACGATCTTCACCTCTATCCTCTAGCTAACGCTCATTTTAATAAGAAGGAAAAATTGGTTCCATAGCATAGAAAGATCATCATTTTCGGAAAGTATCATTGAAAGATTGTCGTTACGTAAAATATCACTAAAGAATGATCCCGTTCTAAAAAATAACGTTTCCTAAAAAATAACGTTTCATCTACTTTTGCAATGAATCAGTCGTTTTCCTCTCTATTGAACAAAATGAAATATCTCTTTTACCCTCATCTTCTTCCATGCTCTTCCTTCTTCCTCCTATAGCACACATCCACCCTCTTAAAAGATGATGATCTTTCGATTCTATGGAACCAATTTTCTATAATAAAAACCCCGCTGCTGAAAGGCGAAAAGCTAATTTGATGCCGACCTACCTTTACAATATGCATGGCCTGAATCAGTTCATCCATAAAAGCTACCTCCACAACCAAGTCCAATTGTAGAAGTGTTATTGCGTTTCCAAAAGCCAAACCAGAAATAACGGAATGCTATTTTTCCTGATATGGAGTATTTTTTTTGAGGCCTCAACCCTTCATGTACAAGCTGTAGCATCTGAACTCACGCACAAACTCACACCAACACCACACTCACACACCCACACACGCACACTGTGCGCGAGCTAAACCTACACCTACACCTAGGAATGCACGCGGCTGAGAGATCTCCGAAGTCACCACCGGGCTCCGAGTGTGACGGGCACGTCACTCTAACCATTGTGGGCCATCCGCGTGTGAGGCGCAGTCCAACCTGGGACTTGAAATAAGCTGGGGGAAACCCCGGTGAGCACCCGCGGGAGTCAAGACTCGAACGCAGGCGGGCGTGGGCGCGCACCTGGCGCCTTTGCCTTTTTTTTGCGAAAGGGGGACTGTATTATCCAGATAGAACAGTACATCCATGAAATTTTATAGAAAAAACCCTAGAAATACTGTAAATTACAACAAGCAATCCCCAGCGTGGAGAGTGTCGTCGAGAGTTCCGGCCACTGGCAAGACTCGTTGGACTCCCCGAGCCCGGCCACCACAGTCCGCCGGCGCCAAACCAATAGCCGCCATCTTCACCAACGACAAAGTCCACAAGGTGGAGACCGCAGAGGAGGACTTACTGCTAGGCGATGAAGCCGAGTAAATGGCCTCCCAAGCACATCGGCCATCTCCGCAGCAAGTGAAGACCGGCATCCAATCCGCCACCGCCAACCAATGACCGCCGGCGAAGATCACCAGAGCCAGGAGCAATCCACCTTCCTCCTCCGCGCACGACTCCAACTCATGGATCTGCTGTAGAACTCGGCACCTGGAGCCACCTCCGGCACGCTTGCTGAACGCTGACTGGCCATCAGCCATCGCGACACGAAGACAAGAAGAGGAACAAGAATCCGCCGCCGTCGACAGCACCAAAGGGCATCCCTAGGGGCGCAGAAGACTCCCACCCTTCCACCGGAAAGAGGGAAAGCAAACCTCACGACGCCGCAGTCCGCGAAGCTTGGAAGACCCGATTCAGCAGAGCACCACGCGCCGCTACCGAGCACCAAGCCAGCGGAGAGGAGGAGGAACAAAAGCTTCACGCCGCCGACAACTCTGCCGGGGGGAAGAACCCAGTATGGCGCCTTTGCCTTTTTTGTGGCGTGCCAACGCCTGAAAGGACCAGTATAAGCTGGAAAGGAGGAAGAAATGGACCATGTTGTGTGGAACTGTGGATCCAGTTATTCTGCATGCGGCCCAACCTGTTTCCGTTTCCGGAGAAAGAGCTGCATGTTGATGGCCTTTCATGTCTGTGGCAGGCTGGCAGCCCAGCCCAAAACTTACGTCGTCGAAAGGGGCCCGGGGAAAGTGGAAGTTAAACTTCTTCATAATTTTCTGTCATTGGTGGAGACGTGGCGACGTGCTATTGGATCATGTATTAAACAGAATCCTGAGTTATTTGTGATTCATGCCCTCTGCTAATGAAGAAATCTTTGGAAGATAGAAAGAACGCTCCTCCCTCCGTCCCAAAAAGCAAGTCACTCTAGGATTCAAAATTTATTAAAAAAAACAAGTCATCTTACTCTATTTAGAAAATGCATGTGCATGCGAGAATCAATTAGTGTCAAACATGGATAATAAATAGGGATAAACATAAAGTCACATGGAACATGTGGCTAGTAGTCTTTCAAATTCATACTCTTTAAATAGGGGTAAATATTGTCATTTTACATTTTCGTTAGTTTGTCTTAGAATTTCTAAAATGACTTGTTTTTTTTTTGGAACAGAGAGAGTACTACGTACGCACGCTCGAAGGCTAACAAAGGTGAGCCCCATATTTTAGAGGCATCGTCTGCACAACGTACAATTTAAGTAAAAGTGTAAATTGAATCAATAAGCAATATTTTTAAAACAAAATAGGACGGGATGTTCGTACTTTGATTTCTATTAAAGAACTTTGATTTCTATTAAAGAGAAGAGATAGTACCATGCACAGACACTAGGGAAAATATGTGCAAAGCAAATGTGCACTATAATTGCCAATCATACGAGAAAACTTTTATAGATAGCTTAGCTCTACGGATAACCATAAGGAAACCTGAACTCTTGCTTCAATCTAGTGTGCGTAAGAGGGATCTTCAGTTCTTCACCATTGAAAATGATATTGTTTTAATTTGGTGGCTCCACTAACTTCCAAATCGCATTTATATATGTGAAGGTTTGCCATAGCCACGAGGTGTTAGAGAGAGGTCCATTTGGTTTGAAGGGAGAGAGAAAAGCAAAATTTGACTTCAGAAGCCGCTCGAAGAAACTGACAGAAACTAAGCGTTAACATTTTATCCTAAATAAAAGAGCGACAACTATGATGGATAGTTACCTATTGTTTTCTTCCATTTCATCTGTTTTAGCATGTTAATTAATATTTAGTTGCAAGAATATATGGATAAAAATAGGAGAAGAAGAGAACATGATAATGACGTTAGTCCATCAATAAAGCTAGACTTTTTAGTTATTAAAGGAGATAATGTTTTTCTATTCTACTGAGGCAGTATGTTTACTCAGCCACCTTTATTTCCTGCTTGTGGGATGAAGAAACACTCGCACATGACATATGATGACATATCGCAAAGTTGTAAGGTGAACATGGATCTAGTCCACCACAAGAAAAGAATATAATCCTAATAAGCACAACCCATCAAGAAAACTCCTCACGTTACAGTGAAAGGAGAAATAGAACTTTCTCTAAGCTGAGTAAGGCACATTTCATTCTCTTCAATTATTACATATCTGATGAAAATAAACAAACACTTGAATATTCTAGAAAGATAAAAGTAAATCTAGTAGGAGTAACTCTTGCGTACCCCTTGCTTTGGCTGTCCGCAGTGGACACTGTAAAAGGAACTGTAAAACTTTTAGCGGACGGCTATGCCGTTTTTTTTTCTGCAGCGGGTACGCCATCCCGCACGCTATCATAGCGGACGGGGCTCCCGCACGCCAAATCAAGCGCGGTAGCGGCCGTCTGCTACGCGGCGACGCGGCGTGGGGCCCGCCTCCAGCCGTTGCGCTCCCGCCTCCTCCCGCGGCCGGACGTCGCTGGGACGCCGCCACCGGCCGTCGCCATAGGCACGAGGGAGGGGCAGCAGAGAGGGAGGAACGAGGGAGTACGCGCGCTCGCCGCCACCGTGCCGAGCCGCCGCCGCCGCGGACGCGCGCCTCACCATGGCCCGGCGTCGCGCGCGAGCCGCCGCCGCGGGGGACGCCCCTACGCGCATCGCCGTCGTGCGCTCGTCGCCGCCGGACCGCCGCCGCGGATGCGCGCCGCCGCCGCTGCGCGGCCTCACCATGGCCCAGCGCCGCCCGCCATGGCCGTCGCGAGGCGCGTGCGGATCTGGCTAACGGGGCAGCCGAGCACCACTGAGCCGCCCGCACGCCGCCGCCGTGGCAGGGGAAGGGGGAGGGAGGGAAGGAGGGGATGGGGCCATCCGCCGCGCCCAGCCCACCGCCTCCATGGACACTCCTTGATCCGCCATGGCCGCCGATTAGGGGGGGGAGGGAGGAGGGGGCGCCAGATCCGGTCGCTCCGGCGCTCGAGCATGCGGGTCTCGCCCTCTCCCCGGCGCGGAGGAGCTTGAGGAGCACCCGGCTGGACCTCCGCCGGATTTGGCCGCCCGAGCTAGAGCTAGAGCTCAAGCCCGCACCTCCGGGGAGGAGGGGCGTCGGGGAGAAGCAGGTCCGGCCGCGCGCTCACCCTCTCCCCTACGCATTGCAGCTCGGCGGCGGCGCTGTAGCTCTTCCTTGGCCGATCGTGGAGGCCGGAGGGAGGAGGTCGCGCGGGTGGCGACGCCGGCGAGGCCGAGGGAGAGAGAGGTAGGAAGGGAGGGATAGAGAGGACGGCGGGGTGGTGAAAAAATAAAAAGGAGACTGACGGGTGGGAAGTCTTGGTAGTTAGTATAGAGGATGTCTATAGAGTACAAACGACTGTGGAGAAATTGAATGGAGAGGAGAGAATATTAATGATTAAAATAAAATATATGTTTTAAAGAATGGATTTAGAATACGACGACTGCAGCGAGCTCACGCATTTGCAGCGACGGAGGGAAAAGAATTTATCCTCCTAACCTGCCTAGCTCGCGCTTCTTGCTTCTCCTGCTCCTGCTCCTCTTCCTCTCCTGCCCTCCCCCTCGCGTTCCTACACCAAACCCTAGCCCCAGC
This sequence comes from Panicum virgatum, assembly GCF_016808335.1. Classification (NCBI taxonomy): domain Eukaryota; kingdom Viridiplantae; phylum Streptophyta; class Magnoliopsida; order Poales; family Poaceae; genus Panicum; species Panicum virgatum. The sequence continues at coordinate 25,730,677 of NC_053151.1, read as the reverse complement.
ACCGGGCCCCACTCCGCCTCCGCTCGCGCCGGCCTTAGGGGTTCTCGCTCTGACGGACGGGATCCTTAGGGCTCCGGTTGGGTCCCGGAAGCGCCCTGGTTCTTGGCGGGAGGCCGGGAAATGGCGGAGAAGGAGGGGGCCAAGGTGGGGGCCGAAGAGATGGAGGAGCGGGAGCGGGAAGGGGAGGCGGAGGAGGTGGAGGTCAAGTTCCGGCTCTTCGACGGCTCCGACATCGGCCCCGTCCGCTGCAACGCCGCCGCCACCACCGTCGCCGCGCTCAAGGACCGCGTCGTCGCCGACTGGCCCAAAGGTCCTTATAGATTCCGCCGCCTCCCTGAGCTATGTAACTCTTATGAGGCCGTGATGTGCCGGCTTCGGAAGTCCTGTGATCCGTACTGCTAAGTTTGTGTAGCTTTTCTTGCTATTTTTAGTCCGTGCTTGTCGCGAGGAGATAGGAACAGAGGGCTTTAAGGGGGACGAGCTTCAGATTTGCTTGCTCGGTGCCTTATGGTTCGGTATCCGATTTGGGGAAAAGGAAGGGTTGCCTCCATTATTAGCAAGTGCTTCTTTTGTTAAGGTTCTACTGTGGGTGGGTGAATTGGAAGATTGAACACGTAGCAGAAACCGGCACTGTAATAAAAGATGGAATATGTCACAGCAATAAGATAACTATGAATCCCTTCTTTCCCTTACAAAAAGTTCTCTGGATCTAAGCTTTGCCGATAAGTAGAAGATTTGGGCTTGAATTAGTTGCTTCGTGGCCTGTAAATCTTGGGCTTGAATTAGTTGCTTCGTGGCCTGTAAATCTCAGCATTAACTACAACGGTACCTATTCTTTATTATGGTCGTGCCAGAACATATTTGAAGAAATGTCAACCCCATATATTGGCTTGGTTCAAACAGTAATAATAGAGTTTTTTTTTTACAAACTGAAATGTTATTACATCTCTTGTTGAAAGGTCTATGATTGGTTCGAACAGTAGAGTATTTGGAAGGTGGCCAGGATTGTTTTTTAAGGAACTGATGGAATTTCAATGGGGAACCATGAACCCAGTAGAAGAAGCATATAGTGAAGCTCATGGGATTCTAGCTGAGAACGTTTAGCTTCCATTTACAACAGCTTCCTTGTGGATAGTTTTTGAGAAAGAGGGAGGAAGGGCAATGTATTCTTTGCTTTGTTTTCCCGAGGGTGTGAAAAACTGAAAATGAGTACCAATGTTTACACTTCAAATTATATACCATTCGCTTTGCTGGTGCCATATTTTTGCTAGTCTTTCTCGTTTGCTTATCCTGCAGGCTTGTATGACACTTCTTCACTGATTGAACTAGGCAACTTTGTTGTGGGCTAGGATATTCTTTTTTGCTGGTGTTTAGTATTGCTGCAGAGAGTTGTTGCATGAACAGTTTTGGCTGTTCTGTTCCACTGTTAATTTGTGGAGTTTGTTTTGATGCAGTAAATTGGCTTACATTTATGTATGCCGCAATTTATACCGGTTACCAGTTCAGTTACAGCATACGTTTGCCCATGCCCAGATAATATTTCTAATGCATTTTTTGGTTGCAGATAAATCAATTAGCCCAAAGACTGCTAATGATGTGAAACTGATAAGCGGAGGCAAAATTCTAGAAAATGATAAGAGTGTTGCTCAATGCAGAGCACCTTTTGGTGATCTTCCCAGTAATGCTATCACAATGCACGTTGTTGTTCAACCATCATCAGCCAAATCAAAACCAGGTGAGTTGCAAGTTTTCACATGTCAAGCAAATTATTGCATATGGATATCTCATCCAATTCTGTAGACTGGTAGCTTTGTTGTAACTATCAAATTGCTTAAATTCCAGTGCTGCTAATCAGAGTTTCAGTACTTTTTTGTTGCCACTATTGCTTTAGTTTACTTACTACTTGGGGTTTGATTACTTTCCCTTTCTAAGCTGCATGCTTTATCATGCTGCCATCATTTCTGTTGGACTTTGATTGGATCTATACTTGCAGAAGTGTGTTCTTTATGTTTCACTAAGAGTACACTGTTTCAGAAATGTAGAAAGTGCTGACCTGAGAATTATACAAATTTGCCAATGGTCAAGAAGTTGTTCCCCCAGTTCTTCCTGTTAAATTCTCGATCAGGCCTGTTTGGTTCTTGTCACATCTTGCCACGCCATACAGTAGCTCACACAGATTCATAGGCATGTGTTGGTTCGCGCCACAAACTGTGGTTTCCCCAAACATTCTTAGCCCTTTGCCCCACATGTCAGATTCATTTTCGTGCCAAACTTTGCCACAAGTGTGGCTACCATTTTGTTCGCCACAACTTTTCTGGCAGCCCACTTTCCCTTAAGTTGTGCAAAGTTAGGCATGAACCAAAAGGACGCCAGGAATCAGCTACAAATCCTGTGCAAACTGACTGTTCACACCCCTTTTATTCAGAAAATAATGAGCTGATTATGGTTCACAGATAGCCTGAATTAGTAACTACATCTCTGTTACACGGATACTCCTAGGGGGTGGCGTATCCATATCCGATACGTATCGGATACGGATACGCCCCGGATACGCCTCGGATATGTTTCGAGCCGTATCCTGAAAAAATGGATACGTATTTGCTTGGATACGCATATCCGATACTTTTGGGCTAGATGGGGATACAGCCCAAAGCAGTAATCAGCCCAATCAGCCCACCCAAGTGCTGTTTTGGTAGTAAGAGATGGTACAGAATGATGAACTTGCTGCAATCGAACTAGATGAGCAGCAACTGAAGAACCCCTTGTGGAATCAGTTGTGCTTTTAGAGAAGGCTAGTTCTAGAGGTAATGTTGTATGGACATGCAAGTATTGCATGTCTGAGTATAGGGGAAGTTACTCAAGAGTAAAATCTCACTTGCTGCATATCTATGTGATATTTATTATTAATTATCCTAGCCGTATCCCCGTATCAGTGTTTTTTGGGAAAGTGCGTATCCGCGTATCCGGTACGTATCGTATCCGATACCCGTACCGGTATCCGTGTAGTTACCAGGTATTAACTACTGACTTCTTCATTCCATTGACTCTTTTGAAACTGGGGTTCAAAAGTATGCATGTAGGCTACCCAAAATAACTAGTCTATTTCCACAGGTCCATCATGTGGTCTAAATCAATCTCCTTTAGTTGGCTCTCAGTTGGAGTAACTTTTTTAATGCTTTGTACCTTGTACTTCTAAGATGGAGATCCAACTCAGAGTTTTTTACATCCATATGGTTGATCTCTTTCTCTTCTATTTTTCTGTCTTCTCTTTCCCACTTCAACTGATACTAGTCAGCAAAATTCGGAGTCATGGCTGCAAACATGGCAAAAACTACTATGATCTGGATCCCGGTTTAGCTATACTGCCTCCCAAAACCACCTTAGGGTGTAACTTGACCTGCTGCGTGTTTGAAAGTACTCGATGTCATGGACGTTTTGCAAAGTTCAGATGTGTAAAATACACTTATGCCTTTAAAGAAAATGATTTTTGTACATCATCCCATGATTTTTGGGACCTCATCATCCCATGATTTTTGTGGGATGACCCAGTTTGAGTTTGTCATTTTTTCACTAGCCATATTCTTATGAGGAATAGGGTGAGCAACCAGCTGATTCCATTTTTGAAATGAAATAAAAAGAGAACAAAATATGACCAATGAGTTGGTGCTGGGACAAATCCATTACTCAAATTAACTCTCGCAGTGATGGAATTAATTGCAGCACTATTTCTAGAAATTTGGATGCTCTTCATTACTTCTGTCTTAGCAGTTGAAATTTTGGATTAAGCCGAATTGTTAGGACTTTGTAAGTTGGGAGTTCATGTTAATCTCATGTCCTGAATGTAGCTACCTCTGTTACTCTTTTCTGACAGATAAGAAGGCCAACAAGTTGCCCAAAACTACTCGCTGCTCTTGTACCATACTATGAATTACGAAGGTCAAGTCTACGAGACCAACAATAATTTGTATGCCCACCAAAAGTCCTGCAGCGACTTGGAGCCCAAAGGTCGATGAAGTCTGGTGTCATTCTCCGTTAACGGGTGGCGACGGCGGAAGACGACGTCCATATGTTGTAAGCTACTATTGTAATTGTAACCTAGGTACAAAGAGTCGGTCCCTCTGCCATGCGGATAGGGAAATAGTTTGCCGTGGTTGTCGTGTTTTACGCTACAAGATGCTCTATATGATGTACAAGATACAAACACATGCTGCGCCACCTTGTCAAGTTTGTTTCAGAGTTGAGGTATCCTGTTGGGAAACGAGTCCACATGAATCTGATCAATTGATACCCGAAACATTTTGTGCCTGTTTGTATTTAGGGGCTAAAAATTAGCATCCCTTCTTTTAGCCCAAACGATCCAAATGGGTGGCTATTTGACGTTAAAGTGAATTAGCTTCCTCAAAAAATTAGTCTTTCCAAGAGGTGCTTATTGGGACTATTTATGTATAGATTCTACCAAAAAGTTATTTTTCTTGCATGAAAGGTAGAGCTAATGATTGGGGATATATGTTTTAGTTTTCAAATTAGCCAACGGACTCAAACAACTTCAGAGATGAAATTTTAGAAGGCTAATGCAAAGACTAAACTTTAGTCCTCAAAGGGCTAAAGATCGAGGGCCCATGTCATCCTTCCGTTCGTCTTCATAGAACTGGATTTAACCTTGTCATCTCTCATAGTCTTCTAGCACTTCGTTATTGAAATGCTCCATGCACCACTTAACAAACTCACTAATTACTATAATAAGCTTCTATAATGACACATTAACAATGACAGTTGAAGGTTAAACGGACAAATTCGGCCGCTTTTTGCAAACGAGCTTAATTCACATGAACACTACAACAGTGACATACTCATCCAACAGAGATTCACGATTGGTTTTCTCGCAGCAATCGCAAAGCCTAAGCAACGCTACTGCTCCCTTCCCTCGGCGGCGCCCCCACGCCACGGCAGCGCCATCCCAGCGGCCGCGCTGCTGGTCTGCCCCTGCCCTGTCTGCTGAAGCACCGCAGGAGGCAGCGCCGCCTGCGAGCTCGAGCTTCCGTCGCCGCGCGGCGGCGCATACAACTGCCGCCCGCCCAGCTGCTGCCATCCATCGGCCGCCGCCATCATTTCCTGCTGCTGCTGCTGTTGCTGCAGCAGCTGTAGCTGACGTATCAACGCGGCCGACGCCAGCGCCTGCTCGCCGGGGCTCGCCTCGCCGCGCGATGCCGCTGCCATCATCTCCTCCTGCTGTCGCTGCTGTTGCTGCATCACCGGGTTCGGCGGAAGCGCCTGCCAGCCGCCGGGAACGCCTTCGCCGCGCGACGCCGCTGCCATCATCTCCTCCTGCTGCCGCTGCCGTTGCTGTTGCTGCATCATCATCAGCTGCATCAGCGCCTGCCCGCCGGGAACGCCGTCGCCGCGCAACGCCGCCGCAGCCATCATCTCCTCCTGCTGCCGCTGCCGCTGCACGTGCTGCATCATGACGGCCTGTATCAGCGCCTGCCCGCTGGAGCCTCCCTCGCCGCGTGCCGCCGCTGCGAGCGCCTGCCAGGCCCCGGAACCGGAAGTCATCATCGTCTCCGGCGGCTGCTGCTGCTGCTGCTGCTGCTGCATCATCATGGCTCCTGGTGCCTGCGCCTGCCCGCGGGAGCCCCCTTCGCCATGAGCCGCAGCCGCGAGCGCATGCCACGAGGCGGCGGGTTGCGCCGCCGGCCACGCCCCCGCGGCCGCCTGCGCCTGCGCCTGCGCGAGCGCCATTCGCGCGCGCGCGGCTTCCTGCTGCTCCCGTTGATGCTCCCGCTGCTGGTGCTGCACGAGGGCCGCGCGCAAGCGCTCCACCTGCGAGCGCTCGTCTTCGTACAGCGCCCTCTCCAGAATGAGCTGCTCCTCGGCGCGGTTGAGGCCCGCCGCGCGCTGCTGGTTCATGACGTTGAAGGTCAGCACTTGCTTCTCGAAGACCTCGAGAAAACCTTCCACTGTGACGGCCATGTGGTCCTCCCATTTCTGCGAGCTTGAATTCTCCGTCGCGGTGGCGACGCTGCTGCTGCTGCTGCCGCCGCCGGTGGCATCAACGACATCGTCATCCTCTTCGTAGTCCGCGAAGACATGGTATGGCAGCAACCTGATGGGCATGGGATGGGGATGAAGAAGATTGTTAGTCATGCAAACAATTGCTAACTAGTGACAGCACCAATATGGGTATGAACAATTCTTATTCTTCATAGTCTCGAATTCTTTTAATTAATAAATGGCAAAATAGGCATGTGACATCCTCTGATTTCAACTGTTTTCTTTCAGCAGATTGCAACAACTAGACCTTTTCAGGTTGCATCTAGTAAGCACATGTATATGTTAATCCTAATCTCCAACAAATCACAACTAACTTTCATGCAAGATAGTCTGAGTTTCCAAGAAGAGCGGTGGCCGGTGGGCAAAAATGTGATCCCTCTAAGAACAAGCAGAGAGTCTCTATTCAAGAGATAGATCAGTATACAGTGCATTTATCAGGGGTGACATGCATTTGCAATGATGTATAAAGTGATTTTAAAAAAAAATCAAAGGGATGAGCTATTTTGTCAGATTAATTAGAACAACTTGACAACAGTAATTTTACTCAACCAAATGTTGGATTCAGAAATTGCATGCCTGGTCAAAATAATTCAATCGTCAAGAGCTAGCTTATATTCTGATAGGTAACCATATTATTCAGTTACAGATGCAGGTTTTAATCTAATGATCTCACTAAAAACTGTCAGTTAAGAACCGTATTTCAGATACCATGTCAGAAATAATGAAAGTGAAAGTCACAATTATTGGTCGGATTAGTTCCTTATGTATCATTGGGAGATTGTTCCCACAGAGATCCAGAAAAAAAATCCTCACTTTGATGATCTCCTACCATGCATTTCAGAGTTTCGTTATGTTCCGATCCTTGACAGATTTCTTGGGAGGTTGTTATATGTCTTATGTCTATGCATATAACTTTCCCCCGAATCAAGCCGTACCACGTGGAAATCAAACTCGCCGCACCAAATTCTAGAGAACAAAGTGCAACCCAATCAACTGCGGGTTCACCAACACGATGAACTAATCCCCAAAACCCTTAACAAACATATCCCACGGAAGATGCAAGCAGGAAGAACCGCGCAGCAAACGAAAGTGGAAAACTAGATCCCTAGTAGAACACGAGAGCGAGCCAGCACGACGCGCTAAACGCGCGTGGTAACGGCGCCACGACGAAGCAGGCCGATCGGCGGCGGCGAGGAAGATCGGACGCGCGCGGGGCGCACGCACCTGCTGACGGCGTCCTCGACGGAGGCGAAGGGCGTCCTGAAGTCCGGGTTGAGGGCCTTCCACGCGTCCTCGAGCGCCATCTGCTCCGCCGCGCGCGCCCGTGCCGCCGCCTCCGCCGTGGCCTGCGCCGCCGCCATCGAGGCGAGACCCCCGGCTCCCTGCGCCGCCGGCGGCGGCGGCATTCCGGCGCCGACTAAGGCCTGCGTCGGCGGGAGCGGCCCCCGCTGCGGCTGCTGGTGGTGGTGGTGGTGCATGGCGGGTCGGCGCCGCGGTTGCGGCGGTTGCTGCTGTCGCGGCTGCTGTAGTAGGGCTTGGTGGTCTCCGAAGAAGAGTCCGTGACGCTGGTCGGTGGGGTCAGGGGGTCGTCCCTCCTGGGTCTCCTCCCGTTCTCTCCGTTTTCTTTTCCAGCCTTTGAGAATTGCGAATTTGAGATGCTTCTTTGCTTAGGTGTGAATTATGTCAAAAAAAAAATCCTCCGGCCATCGATGTCACGATACAAATACGCATGCAGCTCTATTTTATAGCAATTGTAATACAAAAGATGTGGTAACGGATCTTATGGACTGCTACTGCTAGCTGCCTTGCAAATCTAAGTAATCATTGATTCCTTGAAGAAACTGCCCCAGAAAACTATGGACTACTATTGCTAGTATTGTACTCCATTCCTTCTAAATTATAGGTGGTTTTAGTCTCTCTCTCTATATATATTATGTCTAGATACATTCTCCATCTATAATAGTTTGTTTGACTTTTTGACCTCAAATTTGACCACTCGTGTTATTCAAAAAATTTGCACAAACATCATCAAATTTAAGTTATTCTTGAAGAACTTCTATTAATAAAGCAAGCCGCAATAAAAGAAGTGAAATTTTGCATAAATTTTTGAATAAGACGAGTGGTCAAACTTGAGGTAAAAAAAATCAAATGAAAACTATAATTTGGAACGGGGTGAGTAGTATGCATTTAAAAAGCCAAAACGATGGAGGGAGTATAGTACTATTTTTCTAGGCACGTGAAGAACCCAATTGGTCAAAGAATAAACCTAATAAAACATGTGTACTAATATTGGTTTATAGTATGAGAATTTTTATAATGATTGAAAAAAATGAGAGCCGTCCATCTGACAGAATGGTACGGTGGTCAAGGTAGGAAGTACCTGAAAGTGCCTAGACTAAAGTATCTGGTGGTACAAAAATATGGGGTCAAGTACCAAAAAGAGTGGGACTGAATACTAATTTAATTTAATTTTCCATACATCAATGGTCAAGAAAATTGCAAGGAAAAAGTATCTGAAAATACTCTCTGGTACTTTACAATTATTGTAATAGAGCTCTTATAGTTTATGTTTGTAGTGTGTCAACAAGTAAGTAAACCACCATCCTTGAGAAAAAACGGAGACAATATAAAAAACTATGGCTAATTTAAGCAGTGTTATAGGTTTTAGGATATTTTTACATTGCAACAATACATGTCGTTTATAAGGACTTCTCCCGTGAGAGCGAGGGAAAAAGTGAACTCAAAGTGAGTTGGCAGTTGATGAACCGATTTTTCCCACCGTAGCATGCCAATCCATAAGGACAGAGAAGATTTAACTCATATCTTTGCATGGGTTCATGGCTAATAAAAAACTAGTTTGAGGAGAGAGATATATATGCAATGACTCTCTCGAGAGAAGAATCATTGCATCAACTCATACGTGTCCCTTCAGAACATAGGACCATTCATCCTCAAGTCATATAAACTTCCTAAGAAAAGCTCCATCCTAAGAAAAAAATTAATGTGGTCTAACCTCTTGAAAGCTTTTCTTTGTGCCTATCCCTTCATTTGACTCCACTGGAAAGTCTCCATTCCTGTCAAGACTGATTCCTATAGAGTTGCAATGGAGGACCAACTCGGATCATGTATTTTTTTTATTGGTAATGCTACGACTTAGACGTCCGATTTTTATTGATCGTCGGACGCTAGACAGATGTTGTAAGAGACAAGCACCGATGTTGCAATAATTATTTCTTTATGTTCCATAGTAGATGTTGCATGAAATAGGGTGTTAATATTAGGGTGGGAATTTTCCATCCTCAAATGGGATGTCAGAGTCATTTGTGTACATATTCTTTTTGACATTGCAAGCATTGATTTCTAATGTTGTATCTGTTATTTTTTAATATTATTTTTTTGAGCGGAATAAAACTCATTCCATTAAACCATCGGCCCAGCTAGATCGCCGGCCACCAGTTCCACAACCTCAGGCGGTACAGAGTCCCAATAGAGGGAGGTACCAGCATGGCTATTACAACCAAGCGCAGCAGGCTCATGTGCAACACGATTACATGACTGATAACAATGAATGACAGAGACGGAACTAAAGCTAGACGCAGCCAACGTCTTGATCTCCCAGATGATGCCTCCCAGGGTCGATAACCTGAAACTGTTATTCTGCAAAGAAAATTTTACTAGCATGGCATCCGTCTCCAGGATCACTCGCCCCATGCCTGCTTCTGCCGCCAATCGAACTCCCTCCCTGGCCGCCATCATCTCCGCATGAAAAGCATCCATCACGCGGTTCAGATTTCCTGCGCCAGCTCTTACCACCACTCCTTCAGCATTCCTGATAACAGCACCCCAGCCTCCCTGACCCGTGTCGGGCTTAAAAGCTGCATCCACGTTTATCTTCAGAGCGCCCTCGCTTGGTCGTTTCCACCCTTCCTCCTGTCTCTGGCTCGACCCCAACTGTTCCAGTTGCTCCTTCAGAAGATCCTCAGTGTAGGTTTGGATCATGAGGCCCAAATCGGTCGTGTTCCTCTCTCTTTCCCCTTCCCTCACATTATTCCTCTCCCTCCACCAATGGTACAACAGGATACACACTCGCATCCGTTGTTTCTTGTCTAGCTCGAGCACTTTACGAATGAATTCTTCCGCTGATTCAGTTTGTGCCAGCCTCATGCGGGTCTCCTCCAGACCGACCTCCCTCCACAACTTCTTTACATTCTTACACTTCAAGAATAGATGAGCCCCATCCTCGTCCATTCTGTGACACATCACGCATCTCGTATCTAGCTCCATACCCCTCCTCCTCAGGTTCATGCGCACAGCCAAGCTATTGTGGCCTAACCGCCATAGGAAGTGTTTTATTTTCCCTGGGCAATTCAGGCGCCAGATACCTCTCCAATGCTCAGTCTGCTGGTTACACCCCAATGAACTTCCTTGAACACTTCTGACCGAGCTTCTCTTCTGCTCCTCCACCAACACTTTATATGCTGATCTCACTGAGAAAATTCCCTTCGGATCAAAATGCCAAGCCACACAGTCTTCCAACTCTGCGTGCACTGGTAATGACAGGATCAGTTCTGCATTTTCTGGCCTGAATGTTTGCTCCACTAGCTGAACATCCCACCCTCCAGTTACCGGGCTGATCAGTTCCTCCACCCTCTGGACCAGGCTTGTCCCCCTTGGCGACGATGGTAATCTCGTCCACTGCCTTGGGAGCCATGGATCTTGCCAAATTCTGATAGCCTCGCCATTGCCCACCCTCCAGATTATCCCCTTTTTCAGAACTTCTACTCCCTTTAGAATACTTCTCCAAGAATATGACATCCCAGGCCTTGGCACTGCCTGTAGCACATCACCCCCCAGAAAGTATTTTGCTCTTAACACTTGTGCACACAGTGATTCTTTGTTTTGGACAAGACGCCACCCCTGCTTTGCAAGCATGGCCAAATTAAAATAGTGGATATTTTTAAACCCCAAACCTCCCTCACTCTTCGGCTTCATCAATTTCTCCCAACTAATCCAGTGTATATTCTTATCTTTTTCCTGGCTGCTCCACCAATATCTGCAGATCATGGCACTTATGTCATCACATAATTCTTTTGTTATTTCAAAGCAACCCATAGTATAGGTTGGAATGGCCTGAGCCACAGCTTTAATTAGCACTTCCTTCCCAGCATTCGACAGCATCTTTTCCTTCCACCCCTGAATTCTCTTCCAAATCCTGTCTTTCAGATGTTCAAACGCCTTCTTTTTTGATTTACCAATATACACAGGTAACCCCAGGTACCTCTCATTCGCTGTCTCTCTAGGAATGTCCAGAATGTCCCGAGCTTGCATTACCTCCTGCTTACTATTCTGGCTGGTATTCCCACTAAACATAACGGCCGTCTTGTCCTTGTTAATCATCTGCCCGGAACAATTCTGCTTACTGTTCTGGCTGGTATTTTTTAATATTATGATAGACTGTGCGATGGAAAAATTCTGATCGGACATCCGGATGCTAGAAGTGTCATTTTTTATTCCTATGTTTTGAGATTAACGCATTTCAAAGGAGGCATTAGGTTGGCGTGAATGTGAGTTCTTATCATGGTTGATGTAGATCACAAAACTGGATGTTTATCATAGGAGGATTGTTTTCTTTGGTAATGCTACGTGCACGGAAATCAATTATATACCTTGCACTGGTTGGGTCTCTTGATGCGTAGTATTATTGAGCGTCTAAACCTTGCGCAATCACAAATATTGAATGTGTGATTCTACATATGCTTCGCATCATTGAGCTGCGTTACGTTCTATGGCTACAACTCAACTCTGATTTTATTCCTTGTATTTTTTGGCTATTCCATTTTGTGTGTTTTAGGAGCATCAGAAATGATTCTAACGATATCTTTATAATTGTTACAGCTTAAATAAATTAAAATGATATATTAGTGGTAATTTGCTCGAGACTTAATTCTCCCAAGAAGTCGATGAGCTGGTTATAACGCCATCCTCGACATTTCTAACTGAATCTGAATTCCGATTATTCCAGAAGCAAACATGCATTCGGGTTATCCTATACTGACCACATTTTGGCCTATGCACCTCTAGTTCATCTTCACATGTTTAAGTTGCACGATCAAGTCTAATGAAGAATTTTTTCTTGCCGAGAAAACAGGAGTCATAATGAGAAGAGAATAAATTAGGTTATTTTGGCGATAGAAATCAGAACTTTAGAAATGCTTTATCTCCTGTATTCATGTCAAACCAAAACATTGTATACATTTGAACATTGGAAAATAGGACAAAGACTACCCTCGTGTGAAGAGTTAGCTGTCCCGGAATACATTATCCTACCAGCTACACTACACTGATCATGACAGCTCCCTCAAGGAGCAACCCATGCACCTTGGAATAGTTGGCTCACTGTTCTACCTAGGATCCATTCCAAATCTGATGGTGAAACAGATATCTTGCTCGCGGCATGAGAGACTGCCTCCTTTGCTCCTTTGTAGCCACATTCAGGAACAACAAAGGGAAAGTCACTGCAGACAGGTTCAGAGCATAATTAATCAATGGTAATAGTGTATCGCCAAAGGATGAAGTGATTATATGATTTCTGTATTCTACAGCAAACCCCCCTCTTTAGTTAAGAGTTTGTAATTGCTGCTGCTATCAGTTAACTGAGAGTGGTCTCTCATAGTCACCGTTAGTGTATATTCAATTAAAACTATCAGTGGATATGTGAATTCACCTTCCCCACATTATTAGATTGGCTCCATAGTTAGATATCACACGGAAAAGAAGCTGAGCAGTGTCCTCATATGGATACGCTTCTCTTGAGATGCGGAAAAGAGCACTGTATTTGACATAAACCTGTTGAAGTAATGCATCATGGCATTAGAGTAAGTATAGTGATACCGAAACAGAAGGAATTAACCGCACAACTTCTACGACAATCTGGCACTTTATTCATGATGTCATTATTTGACAATAAAATCAGCTCAGGTACTGAAATAGTGTTACTGCCCCCTGATCTCTGATAACAAAAATCTGAGGGTGCTAATGTCAGCTGGTACTGAAAATGGCTCGTTTGCACCATAAAAACTATTTTTTCATGACCATATTGATCTGCAATGGACAAATAAACAGATTTTGAAAATTACCTTTGGGAATCTGGATAAGTTTAGAAATGAAGAGAATGCCTTCTCTTCTTCATTGTTCCTGCATTAAAATACAACATAAACTACTATAGGCTACAGCTTCATATGACTACATTCATACAAACTAGGAACAAGCAAAACCACAAGTTTACGTTGGTGGCTTGCAGAAAGCCATATGATCAAGGATAACAGTAGTTTCGGGATAATCCCTACAAAGCTCCTCTATTTCCTGAATATATAAACCAATTCCCTGCATACACAAGAACATCAAAGAAAAAGTATATGATTTTGAATTTGTAACAAATAGCATAATTAAGTCCATGTTACTTTACATTCAAGAAGCCTCATGCAATTTTATTTTGCAAAACAGATGCAGACTGGGTTTTCAAAAACTCCTGTGAACATATTGCTATATTATTCTTGCTGTCAGAATCCCATAGTCCAATAGTAACTGCGCATAAATCTAGTAGAGGAATGCATCTTTTACCTTCATCGTCATTATTCCAACTGGTGCTCCGAGTTCTCCAGCCTTAGCAAACAATGACCTTCCAACCTCATTAGTCATCTGTTTATTTGAGACATTTAGTGTTTTCAGGCCACTTTGATCACAAATCAGAATTAATAAGTAGAGGAAAGTGATGTTCAGTTTGCCATTTGCAAACCTTTTGACCTGGTGGCCATAAGTTTGGGTTGAAGCGGACAGCACGGTATTTTTCCTGATGAGAACGAAGGAATTGTATATTAGAAAATACTAGATTGGATCATTCCTTTTGTGTTCAAGAAAAGGGAAAATTGGTTTCATAGCATCAAAAGATCACCGTTTTCGAAAAATACCACTGAAAGATCGCCGTTACGTAAAATACCACTGAAAGAATCATTCCGTTCCGAAAAATACCATTCCGTTAACTTTTGTAATGAACCAGTCATTTTGCTGTCCATAGGACTAAGTGAAATGTCTCTTTTACCCTCATCTTCTTCCTCTGCTCTTCCTTCGTCCTCCCGCGAGCACACATCCGCCCGCACAGGGACTTCGCCCGTCCATGGAGGAGATGGTGTCCGCGCACGGGCTCCACAACTGGGCGGCGCCCGGCGTGGTACCTCAAGATCAACGGCAATGGCAAGCAGCAGCACCTATCGTGGATGGCTTTGTGGACCTGCTCCTGGGCCTTGCATCCTCCGATACTTCTGCGGAGACAAGCACAAGCAGCAGCAGTAGCAGGCTGGCAGCGCGTCCGCTGGCAGCCGCTGCACACCTGCACCACCAGCACGAGCACGAACACAGCGGCCACTACCACCAGTGCCGCTGGCAATGCCGCTTAGCCGCTATTGTTGCTGCTATAGCTAGCTGTGACGAGCACAGGCCAACGGTGCGTGGCGTGGGCAGGGGTGGGCGGAGCGGCAAGCGGAGCCGGGCAGGTTAGCAGGAGCGGGCGGATACGTGCTCGTGGAAGGAAGAAGGAAGAGTAAGGGAAGAAGATGAGGGTAAAACAGATATTTTAGTTTGTCCAATAAAAAGAATGGTGATCGGTTCATTGCAAAAGTTAACGGAATGGTATTTTTCGAAACGGAATGATTCTTTCAATGGTATTTTACGTAACAGAGATCTTTTGATGGTATTTTTCAGAAACGATGATCTTTCGATGCTATGAAACCAATTTTTCCTCAAAAAAGCTCCAAGAGGTGTACTTGTACAATCAGATGTTCGAGCTGTTTAATCCCACTTCCATCATCTGCAGGATTCGCGAGGCAGCAACCGATGAATTTAGATGGGTATTTCTTCAACACACTACAGGAAAAATGAAAATGAAATAAACCATGGTCTTACTGTTAACTAATAATTCAGGTGGTTTCCAGTTGGAATGGATGCATGCAAGAAAATGCTTACCTAGTTACCAAGGAATGATCAAACATATGATTAATAGGTTGAACAATGAGAGCCCCATCCACTCCAGCTTCATCCATACACTAGATAGAGGGACATTTTCAAAACAGTTCATTAATCAGGACCTTCATACGCATCAAAAGTTGTAAGGACTAGTAATAGTGGGTTAGTGGGACCAAACAAATAATATAAAATGCAGACTCAAAACTTCAATTTTCAATAGCAAGTTTGGATCATTTGATTTTGATCCAACTCATATAACAACGGGATAGAGTAGGAAGCACTGTTAGGACTGCAATTAGGTCGGTAGGTCCACCACGTGTTCAGAAGCAAAGACTAAACAAAGAATCCACTAGCTGATAATTTATTTTCCATATATGCTAAAAAATTGCCCAAGCTGTTTCCTTCAATTTCGACAAGATTCCTGTGCCAATTCTTTAGGATTTCACATGGACACAATCCGCAACAGGTGTTTACCCATCAATCTATCACTAGCACGGGCGCAAATCAGAATTCATCCCCCAACCGTCAGAGACTCTGAAAGAAATAGGCTACAAGGATCAAGCTGGCTACCGCAAGGGCAGATGAGATGCGCCATTTCTGAAATTCTCAGACTCACCTCGAGCAAGAAGTCGGCGTCGCCCCGGAGCGTGGCCTCCTGGCCGGGGAAGTACGGGTACCCCTCCTTGGCCTGCGGGGACAGAGTCACCCAGGTCACAACCACCGCAGAAGGATTAACCCACCAACACCCCCCGTCAGGAAGCCGAAACTTGGCGCGCGTCGCCTCCTCGCTCACCTGCTGCGGCGAGGCCCAGACGTGGAGGTGGGAGTCGAGGACCTTGCAGGGGGGGCTCGGCGAAGAAGCGGCCATGGCGGCGGCAATGGTGGTGGCGGTGCTGGAGAGGAGCAGCCGCCTCCTTGTTGTTGGGGTCGGGAAGGAGAGGAGGGCGCGGGAGGAGGCGGCGGTGGCGAGGGGGGACAGGAACCGGCACGGGGCAGCCGCTGGTGATGACCAGGAAGCCATCGTCACTCCACTCGTCAGGTCAGACGACGAACGGAACGGGTGGCTGCTGCCGCTGCCACCGCACCTCGCGGCGGCACGTGAGAGCTGACAAGTGACAACACAGTGGAGCACACCGGAGTTCACGGGCCGAGAAGGCCTGTTCAGAAATGGGCCAGTTAGGGGTGCAGCAAATTGAAGAAGTTTTTTCTTTTTTATATTTTTTAAAAATTAAAATTTCAAAAATATATGTCCGTTTTCAAATATTTCAAAAATATACCCCGGTCGCCCTCCCATAGGGCGACAGGCCCAATGTGTAATTTTTTTTTCAAATTTGCAACGAAGTCCCTGGAGAGAAAAAAAAGACGGGGGACCTGTCGCCCCCCCAACGGGCGACAGGGGCCTGTCGCCCTCCCCTCGGGCGACAGGTCCCTGTCGCCCATTGGGGGGCGACAGGCCCCCCCTTTTTTTCTCGAACTTTTATTTTTGCAGGGACCTATTTTGAGCTATTCGAGCGTGTATTCGTCATCATCATCGGCAAGATCTCGGCCGCTAACTCCTACCGCACGTTACTTGTCCTTCATTAAATCACGGAAAAAAATCGCAAGAACTTCCCTTATTTCACGAGCATTATGGAACCCACAAACATAATAAGTTCACATAAATAATATCTATAAAAACAAATGACAAGTAACCTACCACAATCATAAACATCGGATACAAATAAGCGGTCCACAGCTATCTCATTACAAATAAACATCATATACATCTAACCACCCCTAGGGCGTCGGACCCTCTTAGCCCTCTGCTGGGCACGGACATGTCCCTCGGAGTAGGTGAGAACATCCGGAGACCTCACCTGTCGCTCAGGACGCGCAAGGGGCTGCGGTGTCTGCTGCTGAGAGATCCCAAGTGGTGCTCCTCCTAGCTATGAATACCCCAAGACATCGGGGTCACCTTGCGCGGCAGGCTCTTCTGGACTCAAGCTGTCGAAGTCGTCTAAGGTGAATGTCTCGTTATCTGGTCGAAAGGAGGAAGAAGAAGGTCCGGCGCCCGCATCGGGGTAGAATCCTACGCAAAAAATATGGATGTTAGCGTACGCTCGTATATTTCGTAATGACATGTAGAAACCGAAATACGAAACATAAATTAACCCGCGCATGTGCCCAGGACCTCTGCATTCCGAATAAATAAAATTAAAAGTGCGCTAATACATCATGTAACAATGAATAACAAAATTAGGTTTGTTGCAAACATACCTGACGCCAGATCCAGATAGTTCCCATAGTGGGCCTCTCGTCCTCCTCGTCGCCGTACATGCCCCCGTGGTAAGGCTCGTGGCTGACTAAGGGGCGACCAACGGCTAGCCTCTCGTACGACCAACGGCTAGCCTCTCGTACGACCCCAGCTGTAGGGCGGTACGTCCTCGTCCCCATCCGCAATCTCCCGTGCATACGGAAGGAGAATCCTATCGACCGAGTTGCCATGAGTGTTGTTGAACATGATGTAACCAAACAACCAAAGTAGGTACGCCTCCAGCGATCTGGTCACACTGTACTCGTCGGCATCCGCAGCCAAAAGGGCAGGCTGCATAAACAATTAAGATAAATAGTTTCAACTATCAATGGAACATGTGAATTGTAACAATTAAATTTATATTTGGAATGAATACGTACTGTAAACTGTAGAAACCAGGTCTTCGAAGGACCTGTTGCTCGCGGGTGCGGGTTGATCGGACCTGCTTCATCCACGCGGTCAACCAGGGCAAAACGGGCCTCCAGCTCATCCTTCCATGAGGCCGCCACCACACGCGGACCTACAGCCTCCCCGACGATAGGGAGGCCGAGGAGGTAGGCCACGTCCTGCAGCGTAGGAGTCATCTCCCCACACGGGAGGTGGAACGTGTGTGTCTCCGGCCTCCATCTGTCAACGAGCGCCGTCAGGAGGGATCGGTCGAGCTGAATAGGCCCAACCTCGACAAGACGGCTCAGAGTCAGTAGGCCGGCCTCACGTAACCTGCAAAAAAACAAAAAATGTCGAAACAAAGGAATACCGGCGAATACATAAGTCATAAACAATAATATTTCATTACATACCGGTCACACTAATCGTTGTGTATAGAGATCGCCTCGCCGGGTGGACGAGGACGTAGCACCTCTAGGGCTCGGTGCTCAACAGCTGCAAAGTAAGACCTGTGGTTCGAGTCGATCACTGGGTCTAGCAAGGAGTTCATCTCCATACCTGCATTCAAAAATATATGAGAACACATAGCTAAATATATATTTCATACAAACTAGACACATAAATACAATAATACTTCATTACATACCTGCCATATTTCATTACTACATATTACAAATAATGAAATACAATTGTGGATCATGACACCGAATGCCTTCCACGAGCAATTCTCGCCGATGCTCGTCTGAACGTAGGAGGTGCTCCATCTCTGGGATTTCCGGAAGGACCGACGTCAGCAGCATCGTGAAGTGCATTCTGAGGACACTTCTTGTAGTTGTGACTCAATGATCCACATTGGCTGTAACGTTTTTGTGCCTTGCTTGCTTCCGACTCGTCCATACCATTCCGAATACGACGTGTCTGACGGCGGCCTTTGCCTTTCTTAGTGGCTGGATCAGGAATAAACATCTTATTCTCATTATCCTGAGTGAAAGGCCCCACAATTCCAATCCCGTATACCTCATGTCCCCATGTGGATACAGCTGCTTCCTTGCTGAAGTACGGTGAAACAAATAGTCCTGGCTGTAACGCAGACTCTGCACATGCTGCAATGAGATGGGAGCATGGCATATGCATTAACTTAGGCTTCATGCAGGAGCAGAATGCTTTGCCATCAATTGTAATCAAACTCTCCTGTACCACTCTATCTCTACGGATACCACGACCACTTCTATCCTTACATAGAACCTCAAATCTATGCTCCATTGTACCTGTGGATATGACGCGGTGCAGTTTTGCCTTTTCAATCTTCTCTTGCATATATTGTGTCACTCTTTTGCAAAACTGAATTTGGGGGTTGCTGATGTTTATGCTTGCAGCCGTGTAACGCTCTCTGAAATACTTCATGCACCCATACATGATGAACTTAACAATTCCCACAAGTGGAAAGGCACGACAAGAACGCATAACCATATTGAAACACTATGCATGGTTCGTTGTCTGAATACCATACCGTATTCCGTTGGTATCATAAAGGAATGACCATTTCTCCTTAGGTGCACCTCGAATCCAGTGTGAAAATGGTTTCTCAATTGAATCCCTAGCCTCTGCAGCCTGACTCGTGCCTGCTCCTGATGCCCTTACCTTCACTAGCTCTGCAGTCAACTGATCAAGCATCTGCCATAATGCATTGAATTTTCTCTGTTGATTTTGGGTGCACAACCTCTTAAACAGGTTCTTAAGATTCTTGTTCTTGAAGTGTTCATAAAAGTTTGCACCCATATGCCTAATGCACCACCTGTTTTGGACATCAGGCCATAATGGAGGCGTTGTCGCAGTTCCACATTGCAATTTCAGTATTGATTGCAGGATACCTGCATGCCTATCACTAATAAGGCACACATCTGGACGTGCAGCAACAACATGATTCTTCACTCGTTCAAGGAACCAATACCAACTGTCTATGTTCTCATTCTCAACAAATGCAAATGCGAGCGGAACAATTTGGTTGTTACAATCTACACCGATTGCGGTGAGTATCTGACCTTTATACCTTCCAGTAAAAAATGTGCCATCAATGCAGATCACCGGAAGACAAAACTGAAATGCTCTAACAGAAGCACCTATGCAAAAGAAGGCTCGTTGCATAATTTTTTGTCCCCTAGTCACGGCTGGTAAAAGGTATGTGTCATAAAAGCTTCCAGGATTTCTAGCAGCAACCTGGGATAACATACGAGGTAGGTTATCATATGATACCTCGTATGTGCCGAACCGCATCTCGAACACCCTTTGTTTAGCCCGCCATGCCTTCAAATAACTGATGGTGTGCTGGTAAGTCTGCTCAATGTGTCGAATAATCATTTTTGGCTCATAATTTAGGTTGTCCATAATAAACCCATACATTTGCTTTGCAACAAAGTCGCATGATATATTGCGATGCGAGGGAATAACTTCTGACAGCAAACAAGTGTGCTCTGTGACAATGGAACATTTCCAGTTTGACTTCCATTTTCCCTTGAATGCATGTACTCGCCATGGACATCCAGCATTCACACACTTCACCTCATATTCTTTACTGCCAGACTTCACGACTCTGAATTCTCGTTTCAATGAGATTGCCCATAGTCTCACAGCATCTTTTACGGCTTCAATGTTTGGATATGTTGCACATTGCACTACCTCATTGCCTCTGTACTCCCACTCCTGATTTCGTACATCTTCTGCGATATGACTGCCAAAACCATGCTCTTTCCACTCTTTTGGCAATGAGTACTGCTCGTCATCAGATGAGTCCTCATATTCTTCCATCTCTATTGCGGTTTGGTCTTCTGCCTCCATCTCGTCCACAATGCTATGTATCCTCTCTCCCTCATCAGCAAGGCCCTGTGGTCCCATGTTTTGGTTCTCTGTCTCTTCTGACTCATCTTGCTCAACATAATTGGTCTCTCTTCGAATACTCGGAGTTCCTTGATCTGCGCAATGTTGGATTTCATTTTGTGTCTTATCCCGGATTTGAACAAGAATGGCCAGAGGCCACCCACGCTCTAGAGCTGCTTGCATGTACTTCTGCCAGTCATCAGTGCTGTGTATCATCATTAATTCTCATAATTCACTTTCTACCTCCCAATTAACAAGAGACTGGACAGTGATCACATGTGTCAACGGATCAACATGGAACCCACGCTGCAGCCACTTACATATGGAACCAAAACTCATTTCCAGAGGTTTATCTATGCCGCTAGATGTGCGCTTAAAGGCAGAAAGATCTACTCCATTTGGCCCATACATAACATTGTATTCACCATAAAATACTTGAAACTGCATTTTGCTCGACATATCTGTATATCACATAATACTTATCGAGTTATACTCTTTACTTCACTACCTTATTCAATAATCCGTAAAAACTAAGTATGGAATTCAACTGTAACATATAAGTATTCATAACTACGTGATGACTCTCGAATTCTATACTGCATATGCCAAATTCTATTCTAAATCATAATTAATTTATAAACATGTCTCTAATAGCACTGCAATTGTAATAATAAATGCGTAGAACTAATTTTCTAAACTAATTTACTACTACGTAACTACAAACTAAAGTATCATTGAACTCCTACTTAAATGGATCTACTATAGCACTAATTAAATTAAATTACTCATATTTAAATACGTAGTACTTAAATATAACAATATTTAAACTTAATGTACTAACCTGCAGATCACAAGTGCTGAATCCGGCAGGGCTTCGCCGCTTTCCTTCTCCTCACTCCTCTCTTTTTTTCTGGATTTTTGGTGGAATTTTCGGGCTCAAATGAGGAGGGAAGGGGAGGGCTGTGGCTTTTATAAGGGGGAGACAGGCCCCCTGCCGCGACCGTGGGCCGGGCCCAGCGGCGGTCGCCCGTGGGCCGGGCGACAGGCCCCTGTCGCCCCCCCCAACGGGCGACAGGGCTTGTTTTTTTTTTTCTCCAGGGACTTCGTTGCAAATTTGGAAAAAAAAAATTACACATTGGGCCTGTCGCCCTATGGGAGGGCGACCGGGGTATATTTTTGAAATTTTTGAAAACGGACATATATTTTTGAAATTTTAATTTTTTTTAAATATAAAAAAGAAAAAAGTTCCAAATTGAAAAACTCGCAGTTCGAGCTGTTTCGGCCTATGAGCTAATGAGCCTGTAAAAGGCCCATAAGGCTACAAGATGTTTAGACTCCCCATATTCCCCAACCCTAATCGCTCCTCTTCTTCCGGCTCCCAACCCCACTCCGGCGAGGGATGCCCACTGCACAGCACCTGCTCGATGGAATGCCTGACGGGATGCGTTGCTTGTAAGACCCCTGATCACATATTACAGTCCAAAATTTACTTACTGCTCTCAGCAGCCCATATGACATGACATATTACTGATATCATGTTTATCGTTTATTTTTCTTATACAGAACGCATGCTCCTATCAGCAACGGAATCAGTCTGAAGCTAGGAGCTAGTGCTATGCCGCTCGCTATGATTGATACTGAAGTTCAATCCCTGGCCCCATGCCATGCTCGTTGCCCCCGTTTCAGTTGTTTGCTCCACGGGTGTAGCGGTGGGACCGCGTCGAGTACTCCTTGACAAGCCTGGAGAATTCAGAGTTCTCGTTCTTCAGCAATTTCGACGGCGTGTCGTATTCAACGATCCTTCCTTCTCATCATAAAATAGTATGGATTTTAATATCACTGCAGCTAGGTCCTCCAGTAACATGCAGCGGACTGGTGTTTGTTCATTGAAGCTGAGTCTTACCTTCACTGAAGACAAGGATGAGGTCGCTGTCAACAACCGTGTGAATTCTGTGCGCTACTGTCAACACTGTGCAGTCCCCAAACTCTTGGCGGATGGTTTGTTGGATAATTGCATCGGTGGAGGAGTCGACTGAAGCAGTTGCCTCGTCGAGTACAAGGATGTTGCTTCTCTTTAGCAGAACCCTACCAAGGCAAAACAGCTGCCTCTGGCCCACACTCCAGTTTTCCCCATTCTCCACAACTGCAGGGGTTATCCCATTTGATTATAGCCTTGTCGAAGATATCCTTACCTACAGGCTATGGTAACTACTACCTGCCCATGAACAACTTTTTTGCATTTAGCCACCGGACCTGAAAGAGTGCATTACCTGTTGAATCCAGCTTCTTTGGGCTTTGCCGAACTATATCGCCAAGCTGGCATTTGTCCAATACCTAATCAAAATAAGGAAACCAATTTTCTAATCAGGTGTTAGAAGCAGTAGAATCTTCTCCACTCCCTCCAGTAATTATTTTTTACTGGAACTTTCCCTTTTTCTGTTCATTTTTATGTCATTTAGATTATGAATTTTGATCAAGTTGCTTATGAGTTACAAGAAAATTCTTAGGAATCATTTAGTGTTACTAATACTACCCCTAAACCCTGGAGTATGTACATTTTTTGTTGTTGGAGTATGTACATTAGATGCACCTATACTATACACCAATTGCATCCGTTCCCCCATTCTGGCTTCAGCCCCTTCAAAATTTTGGTGGCAATACGGAACATGCATTGTGAGGTAATATGTTAATGTATGATGACTTAGCCCCTCACATGATAAATAAGGTTTTCTTTATCTTTATCATGACGGTATCTTTAGTTGATTAAGTTACCTCCCACACACGTTGATCAGAGTACTCATTTAGTGGATCAAGATTCCCTCTTACAGTTCCCTCAAACATTGTTGGATCTTGTGGAATGATGCTAAGTCTGCTCCGTAAATCATGAAGCCCTATTTTGCAGATGTCAACATTGTCGATTCCGATTGTGCCTTCCCGTGGTTCAACGATCCGGAAAAGTGCTTGGATAAAAGTTGACTTTCCACTACCGGTACGTCCTACAATCCCCACCTTCTTCCTTGCTGGAATTGTACATGATATGTTTCTCAAAATAGATGGGAGATGCTCTGCATATCGGACCTGTAAAAGGAAAAAGTGATATTAGGTATCTCCATCTGAGCAAAGGCATATATTGAGATGAAATACATAATACAGGTTTCATTATCTAGAAAATAAGAAGTAAGAGCTACATGATTATTTGTATTTGGCTTCTACTTCTTTGTCCTGATTTTTAATGTTCTCCCTGCTTGACCATTTGGTATTCTTTTTTTTCTCATATAAAAATGTAATTAAATTGTTTTGCAACAGAAACAATGATGGGCCGGCTCTTTATTTTGCTCTTATTATTTTTTTGTGATATTCTTATTCTTCTCTTTGGTAAAGTGTAGCATAATTTTTATTAACTGAGTGCTTTAACTAGATAAATTTTTCTGACAGCTTGGTTTGTGCACATGGTTATTCAACCTTAATGCATAAGTTAAATTGCTTTGGCCAACTCAATATATTCTAGATTTGATTGGTGAAGTAACACTATGGTTGCAACCATGTTAGGCCATAACTCATGATTCTTTTTCACATACCTCCAAGCATCTTATATTGATAGCTCCATCTTGCGGCCAGCTATTTGGTGGGCGGCAGTAGTCAACTACTAGAGGAGCCTCACTAGGTATCCTTGAATACTGCAGTATTCTTTCTACTGATATCATTTTGTTCTCTATTCTGCTAATGTTCCAAATCATAGACGTCAACTGACTGTTGAGGTTCAATGCATAAGTCACTGCAAGTCCAGCAATGCCTGCATTTATAATTATATTAGTTTGAAAATCACTAAACATAGGACATATTGAGTATTCTGTAATCACCAAGAGTTATGGATATATATACATCTTACTTGGGTTCAATAAACCATGAGGAAGGCTGACTAGCAGAATCAAACAAACCGCAAAGACAAGAGTGGATAGCATGGTTAGCCTGAGAGAGAGCCACTCCATGGAACCGATGTTATGGAACCATGGTCTGGAGTGATTGTCCAAAAGACTAAGGTTTGCTTTTCTGAAACGATCTTTTTGTCCATATGCTCTAATACTCGGCGCTCCGGAAAGTGACTCCGCAAAATGGTGTAGGATTGGAGCCCTTTGGATTTTGTACAAACGAGCCAGCTCTCTTGCTGCCGGTATTTGGTAGCGCTGCATATTGTACAAAGTATATGGATTCATAAAACTGCTATTTAAGCTTCCTCTAATTTTTTTATTGCAATAGTAAATGTATGCATAATTGTAAAGATAAAACTAAATTGTAATCAAGATCTGAAATTCTTGTTTAAGAGTTCATACTTGATAAATGACACAGACCACCATCACTGGAATGAAGATGGCAAAAACTGGCCATGCAACCTGTGACATAACACCAATGGTCCCCAGGATTTGTATGACTGAAAGCATGGACCAACTAAACTTGCTTGCTATGTCCAGATCTAGAACGCTTTGATCGTTGGAGGCCTGTTACATGAAAAGCACACATTAGTTTAGTAGTTTAGTATTGTGTAGGCATGTGATGCGGTATGAATTTTTCATAAAACTAACCCTGTTCAAAATTCTCCCAGTAGGTGTGGAGTCAAAGAAGGACATTGGGGCACGCAGGATGCACCGGGTCATGTTCTTGAACAGTTTTTCTGATGTTAGCAGACCGATTAGTGATGTGAGCATGGAGCGGGCGAAGATACATAATGCACTTCCCATAGATAGTGCTATATACACAGAGAAAAGGAGGCCTAATCCGACTGTGGGGTTGGTTGCAGATGATGGAGGGGATGCCCATGCCATCCAATAGTTGCTTGCTACCTGAAATATTTGGAATAATAACTGTGCAGCGATTGTTATTGGAACTAAAGCACCACCATGAACTGTCCTCAGGTACACCCAGTAAACTTTCTTGCCAATGCCTCCCTTTTCTCTCTCCTCATCTTGTGTTAACCTCCCTTTCTCATTGGTTTCGTGCGAGACATCGCGTGCTGGCTCTTGTTCTGTTATGCCTTGAAGCTGATCATCTGCTCCATTTTCTGCATCGAGTTCATCTTCTCTATATGCTGATTTCTGGTTATCAGAGGATATTCTGCTGGAGCTCTCAGCACTTACGACAGATTCTAGAGCCTGGCTATGGGCTCCGACTATAGCGTCGAATCCTATATTCCTTTCAAGGAGTTCATCAAATTTCCCTTTCTGCACAATCTTTCCACCCTGCATCACCTGTGCTTGTATCCACATGATCAGTTACTTGGCATCTTTACCTTTGGTCTTTGGACATAATTAGCTAAACAAAAAAGTATTTTTGGCACCTACCAGTATAAGATCTGCAGCTGGAAGAAATTCAACTTGGTGGGTCACATACAGTACTGTTTTGTCTTTGAGGATTCCCATTACACAATCCTGCATGATCCAATTATTTATTTACTTAGAATATGTACTGACCAACTGCTGTCCTAAAAGTCCTAAATGGTGAACATATGAAATTCACAGTACATAATTGAAATATATTTATGCATTTCTTGGAACTGCAAAACAAACCTTGAAAATGTGACTTCCAGTGTGAGCATCTACTGCACTAAAAGGATCATCAAAGAGGTAAATATCAGCGTCCTCGTATATTGACCTTGCAATCTGAATTCTCTGCTTCTGGCCACCGCTCATGTTAATTCCTCTTTCACCAATCTCAGTGAAATCTCCATTCGCAAACATTTCAATATCTTTAGTCAGTGTGCAAGCTTGTATTATCCTTTCATACTTTTCCTTGTCATATGGATTTCCGAATAGAATGTTGTCCCTGATATTCCCAGACAGGATCCAGGCTGTTTGAGGAACATATGCTTTGCTCCCGCTGACCTTGACAGTCCCCTCTTGCTTTGGCATCTCCCCAAGTATGCATGACAATAGACTGGATTTTCCAGAGCCGACCATCCCGCAGATAGCTACTTTCATCCCTCTCTTTACTTTTAACTCTACATCAATTAGAGTCGGAGAAGTGGTCTCAAGTTCCCAGCTGAATGTTCCTTGATTGATCTCCACAGCATAGCACGTGTTGCTTATTGGCACTTGTGTAACTGCATCACATTTCAATTCTTCTTCTTGTAGGTACTTTGCTACTCTATCTACTGAAACTTTCCCTTGAGCAAACACTGAAAGCAAGTCAGGAAGTGTGAAGATTGGATCTTGTAGCATACGGAATGTTGCTAGGGCAGACAAAACACTACCAGCAGTTAGAGGAATCCCCATCAATATGCATGAGCCAAATGTTACGGAGGATATGAATGCAGGTGCCCCCCAAAACACAAGTGTTGTCAGAGCTGACAACCTCACAGATCTCCATAGCCACTTGTACTCCTCACTTCGTAAAGCTTCTATCTTTTGAAGGTACTGCATATCCCATGCTTGAAGTTTCAGTATTTTCATGCTTCTGAGAACTTCTGTTGTTGCCTTCATTCTCTCATCTTTAGCAGTCATGATCTTGGCTTGCAACTTTTTCTGCATTCTGGTTAGTGGAATGTTGCAAGCCATTACTGCCAGTGTCGCTGCTAAACCAGCCCAGACCCCAGCCCCTACATTTTGATAGAGAACATAGACAGCTAGAAACAGCTGAATGGGTAGCATCCATATGTAGTTTGTGTACCATAAAAAATCAGATATCCGTTGTATGTCTACATCCATGTAGTTTATGATCTCTCCGCTGTTGTGCTTCTGCCTCGAACTGAAGGATAACTGGAGTCCCTTTTGATAGACGTGGGATATCAATGCAGCTCGAAGCCGCATCCCTAGCTGTTGAGCTCCAAACCACCACTGACTCTGTGCTATTGTTTCCACAACTTTAGCACTTAGAAGAGCTAAAGCTAGAAGGTAACCTCTTTTGTGTCCATATTGGCTGTCTCCTGAGAGGAACTTCACCAGGTCGTTAATCAGTGACGGTCCAACATAGGATGCGCTGGCACTTAACACAGCAAGTCCTGCATTTATCATTGCTTTCCGTCTAACAAATAGGAACATTGCTGTATAGATTGATGAAGTACTTAAACCATGCCTGTGCTCCACATCATCGATGATCTTTTTAAATGAATCAGAGAGGAACTCAGCAGAATCTTTCCCATCAAGATCTGGCACATCATTCTTATCTAGAGGTTTCCTGTATCCAGTAGCAATGGTAGGATTCATCCAGGAGAATGTGATAAGTTGTAGAATACCTGCCCTTCCATAGGGATACGGTCTTTCAGCTTCTGTTTGCTGTCCTATAGATGAATTCAGAAGTGGCTCTGTTATGCTGCTATCTATGAAGTTGATCATGATCCCTGTTGTTCCTCTGGCTGAAGCTGCAAACAGATAAGCGCAAACACCAAGATTGAATAGATCGGTCCATTCTTCATATACTATGTGTTCATGGTCTGATAAAATTGACCTGAGATCCAATACCACTGTGGTAATTGATTGTAGAAAGTAAAATATCCACCATGATCGAATTATTAATGGTAGTTTAGTACATTTTGTTTCCTGAAAACTGAATACTGCTATCGACAATATCGTGCAGGATAGAACCTGGAAGCCTTCACTTAGCACACAATATGGATACACGCAATTACATAGTCTTCCATCGAACTGCAATAAGAACACACGCAGAATATGAACTGCTAACATAAGCAGGCAGCATACTTTGCATGCTTGATATGATACACCCAGCTTTATGACTGCATTCTTTTGGTCCTGATATGAATGCTCATTTCTTTCAGTAGCTTCACTCTTCAATCTCTGTATGCACCATCTTTTTTTGTTGAACAGGAATTGACTGGATATACTTATGATGAATACCAGTTGCATCAATGCAAAAGCGCCCATCCAGAAGCAAGGTGAATATAGCTCTGGCCATTCTCGCAAATATTGCAACATAGTAGAATCTGCATTATTCCATTGCAAAATTTGTTTGTCAAAAACAAAAAAAGGCAGAATAAATTTACTAAATTTCATTTTTCTTCTGCTATTCTTACATAGGAATTAGTAGCTACCATTAATCCCATCAGTGTTTAAGAAAAAGAAGCAATCAAGTACATTTGAGGATTGAAATTTTGACATGCTGTTGTTTCAAAGATTTTCAAACTGATCTTTTTTTTCTTGTAGCAAAACTGAAAGAGAATATGGCCAGGAATTGGAATTGATTGATTGCAAAGCATATATATATATATATATATATATATATAGTGTTTTGTTATAATGCACCTGGGTGCATTTTGTATAGAGAATGCACCCACCCTCTCAGTTGCAATTGGATTGTGTACAATTGCAACCGGTTCTTGTTCAGTTGCAACCGGTTCGCGTCTAGTTGCAACCAGGTCGGTCTGAGTTGCAACTGGTTTGTGTCCAGTTGCAACTCAGAACGTGTCCAATTGCAACCACATTGGTCTGAGTTGCAACTAGTTATCGCTTAGTTGCAACTGGTTCGCGTCCAGTTGCAATCGGGTCGATCTGAGTTGCAACTATATCGTGTCCAATTGCAACTGGTTGCGCCCAGTTGTTAATGAGTTCTGCCAAGTTGCAATTGATGTATTCTCTCGATTGCAACTACAGGGTGGGTGCATTTTGTATAGAGAATGCACCTTGTTGCATTTTAGCCTATATATATATATATATATATATATATATATATATATATATATATATGGGCAAGGTCCTAGAATTGACTTATGGAAACACCGTCAATTAAGGGTCCTTGCCTATCTAGACAATCTTATCCTAATCCCGTAGGGCCGGCGCATCCTATCTGCAAGACAGGTGCGGCCTGTCGCCCTTGGCACACGGCCAGCCCAAGCACGGCCCATACGAGCATACATCATCTTCTAACACGCCCCCGCAGTCTGATCGGCAGCACCACGAACGTTTAGACTGGACCGAAACTCATTGAAGATCGCCGTAGGTAGCCCCTTGGTGAAGACATCAGTGTACTGTGATGTAGTCGGTACGTGAAGAACACGAACATCACCTGCTGCCACGTGATCTCGAACGAAGTGGAGATCAATCTCGATGTGCTTGGTGCATTGATGCTGGACGGGGTTGAAAGACATGTACACCGTGCTAATATTGTCATGGTATACCAGAACCGCTCGACGAAGGGGAGCATGGAGCTCATGGAGAAGCTGTCGCAGCCAAGATGCCTCGGCGACTGCATTGGCGACGACGCGATACTCGGCTTCGATGCTGGATCTGGAGACTGTATTCTGCCGCTTGGATGACCAGGAGACCAGATTGTCCCCAAGAAACACAGCGAAGTCCGAGGTGGACTTGCGCGTTTTGGGACATCCCGCCCAATCTGTGTCGGAGTAGACCACCAACTCAGCTTAGGAAGAAGGCCGGAGAGTCAGGCCCATGTGCAACATCCCACAGATGTACTGGAGAATCCGCTTGAGAGCAGTGAGATTCGGCTCCCATGGATCATGCATGTAGAGGCAGATCTGCTAGACTGCATAAGCAATGTTTGGCCTGGTAAAGGTGAGGTACTGTAAGGCGCCAGCAAGACTCCGAAAATCAGTAGCATCCTGAACAGGAACCCCCATCAGCAGAGAGCTTGGGAGTGCAATCCACTGGAGAAGAGATAGGCTTCCAGTCAGCCATGCCAGCGCGATTGAGAATATCAATCATGTACTAACGCGGGGAGTGGAACAGACCTCCATCACCGCACTGTACCTCCATACCCAGGAAGTAATGAAGCTCACCCAAATCCTTCATGGCGAACTCCTATTGCAGAGCCGCAATTGTGTGGCGAAGGAGCGCTCTCGATGAAGCAGTGAGGACAATGTCATCCACGTATAGAAGAAGATAGACAGTGTCTGAGCCGCAACAAAAGACGAACAGTGAAGTATCGGATTTGGCCTCAACAAACCCAAGTGATAGGAGATGAGCAGCGAAGCGACTGTACCTTGCCCGAGGAGCTTGCTTCAATCCGTAGAGAGACTTGTTCAGGCGACAAACATAATCCGGATAAGCAGGATCCTCAAAATCAGACGACTGAGCATAATAGACTGTCTCGGACAGAGTACCATGGAGGAGGCATTCTTCACATCCAACTGATGAATAGGCCACTTACGAGATAGAGCAAGTGATAGCACTGTCCGGACTGTGGCAGGCGTCACAACTGGACTGAAAGTCTCATCAAAATCCACACAGGGACGCTGAGAGAAACCGCGAAGAACCCATCTGGCCTTGTAACTCTCAAGAGAGCCATCTGCCTGAAACTTGTGTTTGAAGATCCACTTTCCAGAAACAACATTGGCCCGCGGCGGACGCGGAAAAAGATCCTAGGTGAAGTTCAGGAGAAGGGCTCGGTGTTCTTCCTCCATGGCGGCCTGCCAGTTGGGGTCGGCAAGGCCACCACGGAAGGTCTTGGCACAGGAGAAAACAGGGCGGCGTGCAGGAGGGGCCGAAGTGGCATCCAAAACCCACTCTTAGCCCGAGTGCGCATCCGAGGCGCATTCACTACTGGGCTGACAGGTGCCCCACCCTTGGGTAAGGGGGTGGCAGGAGGTGGAGCCATAGTCGTCGCAGCCGGCGCAGGTGACTCCAGGGGCGCGAAACTGGGAGGAACCCGAGGCGCGCGCTGGGTGTATACCCGGAGAGGGGTGTCCGCCGCGCCGGGAGGGGGTGCAGCTACGCCGGGTTGCACGACGTCGGGGAAGGGCGCAACCGCATGTGGTTGTGTGGGAACGCCGGGCAAGGAGGCCGCACGTGGCTGTGCGGGAGCGCCAGACGAGGAGGCCGCACGTGGCAGTGCAGAGGGTGCGATCGGCGTCGGCGGAGGCACAACAGCCGAAGTGGCGCTGCGCGACGCCGGTGCAGGAGGGGCGCGCTCGACGGGCGGTGAGCTCGAGACAGCACCGCGACCAGGAGTACCTGCAATGAGAGGATATGACAGTTCGATAGGAGCTGGCATATGGTCAGTGATGTCCAGAAAATCAAGGTCCGCGGGTGCAAGGACGGGGGACTGCTAGGTAAAAGGACAGGCGGCTTCATCGAAGATGACATGCCAGGAGATGATGACTTTGTTGGTGGCAAGATCAAGGCATCGATAACCCTTATGGTGAGCAGAGTACCCGAGAAAGACACACAAAGCTGACCGAGGAGCGAGATTGTGTGGTGTGGTGGCAGTAAGACTGGGGTAGCACTTATAGCCGAAGACACGAAGATGCTCGTAGGTCGGCGGTGAGCCAAACAGAGCCTCGTGGGGGGGGGGTAGAGTGGTCGAGTGTCTTGGTGGGTAGAACGTTCAGAAGGTGGGTCGCTGTATGAAGTGTTTCAACCCAAAAGGAGGGGGGAGCGTACACCTAAGACAGAAGCATGCGAATAATATTGTTGGTGGTGCGAATTATGCGTTCAGCTTTACCATTTTGGGTGGAGGTGTAGGGGCAAGACATGCGCAGGTGGACGCCACTAGTCAGGACGAACGTGCGGGTGCTGGAGTTGTCAAACTCTTTGCTGTTGTCGCACTGAATCGCCTTGATAGGAGCACCAAACTGGGTACGTACATAAGCAAAGAAATGAGTAAGAGTCGAATACGTGTCAGATTTAAGACGTAAAGGAAAAGTCCACAATTGGTGAGAGTAATCATCAAGAATGACTAAATAATATTTATAGCCCCAAACACTGACAATAGGAGAGGTCCACAAATCACAGTGTATGAGGTCAAACTTATTAGTTGCTCGAGATGATGACACACTGAACGGGAGGCGCATATGACGCCCAAGCTGACACGCATGACACAAGGAGGAGCCGTCGTCTGTAGAACATGCCGGGAGGACGGGGGACAGCTTGATGAGAGCTTCATGTCCGGGATGGCCAAGGCGACGATGCCACAGGGAGGCGGAGGATGCAGCGACCAGGGAGTGAGCTGGAGGAAGGTGCAGGGGGTATAGGGGCCCGGAGCTATTGCACCTGACGACCAGTCTCTTGGACAGGAGATCCTTCACAGAACAGCCAGTAGGGTCAAATTCAACAGAACAATTGTTATCGGTAGTAAACTGGCGTACTGAAATGAGATTCTTTATAAGCTATGGAGACACAAGCACATTATTAAGATGAAAAGAATGAGATAAATCAGTAGAGCTAGTGCCGGTAACAGGGAGAAGTGGTCCATTGCCAACAACAATGGAAGAAGGAGTAAAGGACCCTGGAGCTGTGGACTGAGACAACGAATTCAAGTGCGAAGTGATATATGAAAAGGCACCTGAGTCGAAGTACTAGTCGGATGTCTGTGGTTGATTTAATGTCATGGTGCTGAACGTCGAGGCAATACGACAGGAGACCAGCAATGGGGTTGTAGAACCCCGCAGGAGCTGCAGACCACTGGGAGGAGGCGGCGCTGGGGGTCACCGGGGTAGCCGCCCGCTGCTTCTGCGGCTAAGGTGCCATCAGCGCCTACTGGTAGGCGAGGAGCGCCTGCTGGTGCTGCTGTTGCTGCTGCGGCAGCTGTGGGGGGTGAGCTAGGGGAGGGCTGGGTCCCGGCCACATCTAGATGGACCCTGTCCAGGGGTTTCAAAAGGTCGGCCAAGGCCCGGGCTACCCCCCCTTGCCCCACCAGAGGGCTGCCATGAAGACACACCTACGTCCTTCTTGTTGCCGCCGTTGCTGCTGCCGCACTTGCTGCGGCGACTTTTGGAGGGCTTCGTCGGAGCGCCCCCGGAACCAGACCCGCCGCTGCCCTTGGAGGCGCCACTGCCACCTGCAGGGACGGGCGCGACAGTTTGGGTGGCGACGAGGGCAGTCGGTGTCGCCGCCTGATGCGCGAAGGTGAGTTCCTCCAAGCGTAGGGCCTCCTTTGCCTCGAGGAAGGAGGGGAAGGGCTAGCTCCGCCGAAGGTGAAGGCCGATGTTGGCGAAGTGCTCATTGAGGCCTCGGATGAGGTTGAGGATGAGAGTCCGATCCGATACAACCTCGCCGAGCGCGCCAAGATCAGTAGCCATCCGTTGGAGACACCTGCAGTAATCCGTGATGGACAGATCACCTTGAGAGAAGCCGCGAAATTCAGCGTCGAGATAGAGGGCGTGCGTCTCGCGGTTGCCGAGGATCTGCGTCTCCATGGCACGCCAGGCG
Organism: Panicum virgatum; assembly: GCF_016808335.1. Classification (NCBI taxonomy): domain Eukaryota; kingdom Viridiplantae; phylum Streptophyta; class Magnoliopsida; order Poales; family Poaceae; genus Panicum; species Panicum virgatum. The sequence goes on along the minus strand of NC_053151.1, from coordinate 25,696,945 downwards.
TCACGTGCGGAGATCGCGCCCGCAGAGATGGTGTCGGCAAGGTCGTCGGAGATGGATCCAAGGATCCAGGACTTCACGACACAGTCCATGCGTGTCCAGTTAGGTTGGGCAGCGGCGAGGGAGGCGTCAGAGAGCACGTGATCCCGAGGGAGAACTTGCCGACGACGAGAATAAACTGATCCGCCAACGAGCGTAGTTGCCGGAGACGTCGAGGACGATGGGGATTAGACTCCGGATATTCTGGACCGCCACAGCCTGCGCGTGGAGGTTCACGATGGCCGCGGCTTCGTAAAGGAGCAGGGCGTGGTGAAGGTCCTGGGGGCTGGAGTCGGGGGAGTGTCTGCCGGTGTCCTGATCGTCGTCATCGTCGGAGGAGGGGATGGTGGGGAGCGCTCGCGCTCAGCGCGCGCTAGGGCATCGCGCGCGTGAGCAACGGCGGCGTCGCACTCCCTTGCAGCCGCGGCGGCTTCCTCTTCTGCCTAGGCGACGCGGGCTAGGGCAGCCTCCCGCGCCGCCCGATGTTCAGCCTTGGCCGCAGCAGGGGCGGCGTCGGCGGCGGCTTTGGTGGCCTCGGCCTCAGCGGTGGCCACGACAGAGGGTGTGAGAGACCAGGTTATGGAAGGGTAGTCGTAGCACGGGGGATTCTGACGCCAGGGCGCAGCCAGAGGGCGCGCTAGGGCAGCGGAAGGAGAGACGGGCGATGAACCCAGACTCGTGATACCATAAAAGAGAATATGGCCAGAAATTGGAATTGATTGATTGAAAAGCATACAGGGGTACACGCATATATATATAGGCAAGGTCCTAGAATTGACTTATGGAAACACCGTCAATTAAGGGATCCTTGCCTGTCCAAACAATCTTATCCTAATCCCCTAGGGCTGGCGCATCCTATCTGCAAGACAGGTGCGGCCTGTCGCCCTTGGCACACGGCCAGCCCAAGCACGGCCCATACGGGCATACATCATCTTCTAACAAAAATGAACTTGCAGACAATTTCAAGAAGAAAAAGGATTTTTTTTACCAGTTAGTTTTTAGTTAGGTTTATTTCATCAGCTGCTGGTTGGAGATATATTTAAAACTTCTTGGCCAAGAATTAAGGTGTAACACATGGTTAGGCCGCCCGGTACTAATGAAGGATTTTCTAGCAGTGTGGCATTTCTCTGATCACGAAAGGGTTGTTCGGATATGTACCCTTTATCTACTTTTTTTTAATCAAATACCTGCTATTGTTCAGTCTTTGTTAGCCATGAATTAAGGTGTAACACATGGTTAGGCAAAATAAAAGATAGCTTCCTGCCGAGTTCCTGTCTGATTAATAAACCGTGGTAACTGTTATTTTTGGCTAAAAACTTGGTATGGATTTTTGAAAAACTTGTTTATTTACTTAATTATAAGAAAGGCAAGGACCAAAAAGAGAATCAAATGTGGCTAGAAATCATAGAATGTCTTATATTTCGGGAACAGTCGAGAATACTAGGCCGACTTTTTTTTTTTTGAAAACTTATACTAGGCCGACTCGAGGAGGTATCTCCATGGAGACTAATCAGAGAAGTTGCCTGGTGGTGCAGGGATATATAATTTGGGGCTTACTGGAGGAATTGTGGAGCAAGCCACCGTGGTGGAGCCTCCCGTGCGTCCGACTGGGAGTCGTCATGGGAACAAAGTAAGCCCAGGCTCCCTGTGTCCATGGCATTGTGTGCCACCGTTGCGACTAGAGGGAGAGGGAGGGAGAGAGAGAGAGGAAGAGACTCTTTGTGACAGAGGTTGAATATAAATAGAGACTGGAGGAGGACCCAATGGCGGTAAGTCAAGTCACATTTAAAAAAAAATGCTGCCACTTCTATTTGTGCTACTTTATCATAAAAAAGAGCAGGAGTCTAGTTTCTGGGAAATTTCCTCCTCCCCAAGTTTCCATGACCCTGCTGATCATGGGATTATTGTTCTGATAAATCCTGGTGCGGATGACGGCGACATGCACTGACACGGACACTGACACTATATGGCGGCTAATACCTAATATATAGTATGATCTGTGCTTTCCTTCTTTTTTTTAGGAAAAATGGTTAACACACTACACACCTCTGTTAAAGAAAAGACAAGTCAAGACTAACTGTGTACATTATATTTCTTGCCAGCCAAGGCACTGCCTCCAACGGCCAAACGCATATGGACAATATCTGGAGCATTCCAGGAATGTTCATTGCCCGTGCTATAATCTGCAGCCGCGACCATCGCCAGCGCTGCGAGCAACGACTTTTAGGAGAACAGAGACAAGGGATTCGGTGAGGTGCATGCTGCGTTGGCACTTCCCACCTACTCGTCAATTGTTGTTTGTGACGACCAGCGCTGGTCATGCATGGTCGTGCCATGCTCGTCAAAGTTAATGTATACTATATAATGTGAAAATATCTCTAATGGAACTTTAGAGGTAAAAGCTTAAAAATCTCTTATTTGTTTGGTGGGACTGGAAGTTTTAATGGATGCCGAATTGGAGTTCGGATGGCCAACTCCCATCGTAGAATTGTAGTGGGATGAGCATTGTGTTTTAAGTTAAAGATCATCACAATAGTTCTATCTTGACATATGATACGATTTCCCATTTCCAATTTGACGCGAGTGGACCGCAGCCACCACCCCTAGCCCCTCCTCCGCCTCTCTTCCTCTACCTTGCCACCACCAGAGGGCCTTCACGCGGAAGCCTGGCAGGGCTCAAGGATGGTGGCGGCAGGGCCTCTTCCTCACGTGCTTCTCCCTCCGTCCCACAATCTCTCTTCCTCCCCTCTCGATGGCCAGCATGGTAGAGGGCTCTGCGTCAAGTCCACCTTGTGCCGGGGGCAGATTTGCCCTGCCAGTGTTTTTTTTTACCACCGGCTAGTGATTCTCGTGGATTGCGTGTTTGGTACGGATGGTATGCAAGGAAGACACTAGGTTTATACTAGATGGGGCCGAATATCCCTACATCAAGTTCGCTATTTGCTCGTGCATCTTGCATCAGTTTGCAGTAGGGGTACAAACAGTCGAGAGAGGGATGGGCTCCCCGGTCTCTGGTGTGGAGTGCTCGTGTGCGTTCTTGCTCTAAGTCCCCTGCTGTTGCCGAGGGCCAAGTGCTCTGTCTACTAGTGGGTGTGAGAGTTCGATCTCCGGATCCCCTGCGAGGACGTGCACTTTCCCTTTTATATGACACAAGGGGAAGGACCCACTTAGAGAGAGAGAGAGGGACCAAGAGATCCCATGCCTTGAGGCCGGGGAGATCTGCCCTAATGTCGCCGGATCCGGGGGGGGCTAGCTCCCTTGCTGGTGCCGTGCCTCCCGTTCATAATGGGCCCCATCAGGCCTGTCATCACCGCCATCACCGCTCTCATCCTCTGTGCCTGGGTGGTCTCGTCGCGTGGTCCACGGAGCGGGGGAGGTGGCGGCCTCCCATATGAACAACGCACGCCCCTACTCTACCATCTAGCTCCCTGTAGGTGTCGTGGGTCGTGCGCTCCATTGTTCACTGTGTCAGCGGATGTCCTGTCGCAGGTCGAGCGGAGCTGGCGATTCGTGCAAGGCGGGCCAAGGTGTGGGGGAAACAGGCCGAGGAAGCTGGCTTGTTTGGTTCCGGGTCAGGTTTAGGTTTTGGGCTGGGGGAACTCGGGTTAGGGTAGGACTAGCAGATCTGGGTTTGGGCCGGGTAGCAGATTGGGTCGCACGCTAGGGGTTCGGGTCATGGGTTTGGGTTTTGATAACGGCTGGGTAATGCGTTAGAGAGGTTAGCTTTTGACTTTAAATTCGAAGGGCACACTTCGAATTTAAACTCCACACAATTTTAAGAAACTAGAAATATCTCCAAATCGAATTCAAATAAACAAAGTGGATTAAAACCCAATTAAATCCAAATAGGCTCACACTAGCATTTATATCCTTAATTCAATTTATAATTTTTAATTACTAAGAATTTTAGGAGGGCAAAATCGCACTTAAATATATCTAACTACAACATTACCTCAAAATTTTTGAGATCCACGTTTGCTGACTTATTAACATTCTAGAAAAAATCCGGGATGTTACGACATATGAGCTATGACCTCAAAGTTGAATTCAACTTTCATGCACCCAGCTTCTCTAAACAAAGTTGAATTAAGTCTGCAAAGGAACCAATGAAGAACCAGTGAAGCACAGCACATATTAAGCCACTACTAATATAGTATCACCCATGCCGTCCTATCTATACTATAATAATAGTATAAAAGTTGAAACAATTGAAACCATTTTACACTAAGATTAGGCCCATCATACCCCTTATGTAGGTCCCACTTGTCAGGCCAAAGGTTTGACGAAAGAGGGTGACAAAATTGATAGAAGGACAATATTTCCACCAAAATTCTAATTCTTTTTACACCAAATATTCATCTACCCACCTCTTTACCCGCATATTACTTTCCTTTGGCACAAACTTTACTTTCCTTTGCACATGCATTCACCCATAATTCGTGGCATCATTTATTTTGGAAGGGACATTATTATTTTATGGAAGGACCCATAATTCATGTTATTATTTAATTGGAAGGATAATAATTGATATTATTTTTTATGATGTCCAATTATTATTGATATTATTCAATTATTATTGCTATGGTACACCCAAATAACTGTGGACAGTTGATATAATGTCATATTACCTGTTAGAAGGTAATAATTTTAATATTTATTCTATATATTTTAAATTAGAAAATAGAGGATTAGATCTAACATGCATGCATGATTAGTTGAGATCTCATATTTCTATTTTTTTTCCACATGATGTGCCGGCCATTAAATTGAGACAAGAATTATTTTTTATCCTCCATGCATGTGACATATATACCCAGCAAATTGTATTTAACTTTTTTTTGCCATCACAAGTTTTAACATAAATACATGATGTATCATGCACAATTTAGATCTAACATGATTGATACGTTGATGGAGCTTGTGCACATGTGTGAGTGTAACTTTTTTTTGTTTTTCTTTGGAAATGACACGAACATGATTGGAGCCTTTGCATACTTGAGTTTGCATCATTTTTTGTGACATATGAAGGAACCACCGTGAGTTTATAATGTTATTTTGGAATGATATGAAATGCATATGTTCAAGATCTAACTTGAGATGTGTGTGACAAACTTGAAAAGAATATGTTTCCAAATTAAACAAGAGAGATCAATATGTAACAAATGTGTCTAGGGGAGGATATCGAGATTTTCATGCATGCGTACATGCAAACATGCAAGCCCTGCTAAATCCACGGAAGCAGCATGCAGGTAGTTAGGATAGCCGGCAGATTTTTCCTTAATTAACTAGTTATTTAGTTTTTCTCCTAATATTCAAGGGCTAAGATTTATTTGAACTTTTACCTCCTATAAAAGGTAATTGGAGTACCGTAGCAAAGCCATCACGAGATGTTCGATAAGGTCAAGTACCACAAACAAGCTGCGGGTTAAGTACCACAAAATGGCTAGCAGTTTCAATAATAAGCACATAAGGTTTCTCCATCTTCATTAATTATTACATCTCAATTTTCTTGTCCCAGAAGCAAGATTGCAGGGAAACATGGGTCATAAATGTGCAAAGAGGGCATAAGACAACGTAATTTCCAATTAAGTGCAGATCCCCTAGTCCCTAATTGCACAATCAATCAACTTGTATGACGAGCTTGCTATGCTAAACCAAGAAAAAAAATGCGTTCGCTCACAAACAAATATATTCAAGAATATACCATTTTTTGAAAAATAGGGCCACATCACAATGCAATCAATAACTCCAGCTTCTGATAATGTGGACTGAAATCGAAATTCATTCACAGGACATATACGCATGCCTGGAAGTGGGCTGACTGAAGTAATAACAGAATTAGCAGGCATTTGTTGCTACAACATAAAAATTACCTGGAGCAGATACCGGCTTCGTATTCTTGAAGATAGTACTAGGGCGATAGGTGACGCTTACATCCCGTCCGCTTTCAGTGCCAAACTCAGCTACACCTAGCAGCGTGCTGTTCCTCATGTCGATAGTGAGGGCCCACACGCCTTAGGGAGAAGAGCTTCGTCCTTGCCATCAGGTACAGGACATCCTCATAACCATTCTGGCTTGGGGTGGGCTCGGACACCACGAGGTTCTGCAGGGCGAGCTCCACCATGGCTGGCTCCTCGCCGTCGTCCCTTGTCGGCTTACGGTGCAGCAACCCAGAGGACAGGAGCTCCGCGCGCACGGCGCCACTGATCTTGATCTCAGAGCCACGGACCGTGAAGTCCTCGTGCCAGTCCTCGAACGAGCAACCCATCGCCTTGTTGCTCCAGGTGGTGATGATCCCGTCGTCGACCTCGAATTCGGGCAGCATAGTTTCAACATCCCTGTAAGGAAGACGGCCGCCGATGGTTTGCAGGTCAGCGAACTTGAGGCAGGCCTTGCCAGACTTGGTGGCGACGGTGATGCCACGGTGAGCGCGTGGGCAGCCTAGCTTGGCGCCCGCCCCACGGTTGCAGGTGATGGCGTGCATCGGCACCGGCACCGGCATGTGCCGGAGCGTGGGCCTGCCGTCTTGATCACCCTCACCATCCCTGAGCAGGTCGTAGAGCAGGATGCCGCTCCAGAGATCGACCCAGCCCATGGTGCCTGCATCTCCGCCGAGCGTGATCGTGGTGGTTGTGAATTGTGATATGGTGATTGAGCCGGCGGGCGTTGACGGGGATCTTCACCGGGAAGGGCGCCCTCCGTGGCTCGTCCAGCCACACTGACTTCAAGGCCCACGTCCCGGCCTCGGAGTCGAACCGGCGAAGCCTGTACTCGTTCCTGTTGGAAGTGACGACCAGCGCAGCAACGGTGAAGAGATCTCCGCCGCGGGGAAGGATGCCGACATCACCATCGTGGAAGACGTTGGGGTTCGGATCTGGGATCAGAGTGAGCGCCGGGGGTTCGGCACCGACCCCGGGCCGGTAGACGAAGTAGTTGCAGCCCTTGTATCCGGCCAAGCTTGGTGTGGAGGGCCGGCGGCGACCGGGATACGGAAGAGCAGCAGATCGCCGGCTGTGGAGAGGATTAGGGGGGGGGGGGGGGGGGGGGGGTTTGACGCCGGGGCAACACACGAAGAGATTGGTGGGGAGCGGCGGCTGCGCCGGCAGTAAGGACACTTCAAAGTTCAGGTTGTCCCTCCCCTCGCCGATGGCGGTGGTGGCGTTGGGGTGGCTGCCGATGGAGCCTTCGTTGTTGAGAAGGATCCAGGGGGATTTGCGACGGCGTCGCCGCCGACGGCTGGAGGAGGAGGAGGGATTGGTTGACATAGAGAGATCGTTTGCTTGATTTTGAGGCTATTCATCAGGTACCAAGTCTTTTTTTTTGTACGAGCATACGGAGGCAATCTAGCATAGAAACCCTAGCCTGATTACGGAAAGTGATCGGGTGCTCTAGCCTAAGAGGGGGAGCGGGTGAATTAGGCCTTAATAAAAATTTAGATCTATGGCTCCAACTAGTTTGCACAAAACTTAAACTAAAACATGTTATCTAGATGTGCAACTAGGTTGTTCTAGTGTGAAACCCTATTCCAAAAGGGTTTAGCAACCTATAGCCTTTTCTATCAAGAAAATATTCTAGGAAAGTAAAGGCACACAAGTTGCTAGTATGAAATGCGGAAACTTAACGAGTGGGATAGGAGATAGCAAACTATTAACGCGGGTGTTTATCCCGTGGTTCGGTTAGCCACAAAGGCACACCTACATCCACGTTGTTGTAGCACTCACTAAGAGTATTGCTACTCGGCCACCAAGTCTCTTCCGTGAACACAATCACGGGCACCTTGGCCCCGGGTTCCACTAAGGAGCTTCTCCACAAAGAATGGGGGTCTCCACGTCCCCCGCACAAAGATGTCGTCGCCGCTCCACACCAAGTCGGAGGGTTGATGACGTTGCCGGCGAGCTTCACGCTCCAAGGTGCCGGCACACCAAGATCTTGTTTTGGTTCGCTAATGAACCACAACACAATGGCTCGAAGCCTTGCAATCTCACTCACTAAGAGCTAATCCTTTACACAACACTCTCAAAGTGTGCTAAGGGCTAAGGATATGATCTTGATGCTTTTGTATGGCTTGGAGATGTTCTTGTGTGTGTGTGGGATGTCCAGCAACTCCAGCAATCTTCAAATAGCCGGGGTGAGGCGTATATATAGGCCACCAAGTCTTGTAGCCGTTGCTCCAATGGTCAGCAGAAAATCTGCGTATCATCGGATGAACCGATGCCTCTGGCTGGGGTAACGTCGTTTCATCCGGTCACTCTAAGACCCGAAGTAGCCGTTGAACTCCTGATAGTTGACATAGTGACCACCGGTTCAACCGATGCTTAGCCGTCGGTTTATCCAGTCACTCACAGCACTCAACTCTTCTGCTGACATCATTACACCGATGGTATGCACCGATGCTTCACCGGTTCAACCAGTGCTGAAGACTTGACTCTTGCGCGACTTGCATCGTCTCTGGAACACAGTACGCCAATGCACCGATGCCCCTTTTTGAACCATCGGTTCATCCGGTGCCTATAAGCTGACTTGGTTTCGATTCTCTTCTGCACCATAATACTATGGCGTCGGTTCTTCCGACAACCATCGAATGCACCGATGCTCATGCGTCGGTTCTTCCGGTGCTACCGACCGAAGAGCTTTCAGGGCGCTGCCCTGAGATCCGCGAGGGGCGGCTCCCCCTCGACCCTCATCCGCGGAACCCCCGTAGGGGCGGCCCTTCGGGCCTAGCTACGCCTATCTTCTCTTTCTCTTTGTCATCACTTGAACCTAAAAGCCTGAGAATGGTCATCTTAACAATCATATTAGTCCCATTGATTGCGTTGTCATTCGATCACCAAAATCACTCGAAATGGCATTAAAGGTGCCGTGTTCATTTCAATTACGAATCGGACGAAACAGGGATACTTCCAAGCCGTTTGGTCGCCAGTGGGCCGGTTGGCTGCCGCAAGAGCGGGACTATCGAGCGAATTTTTTTTATTTTTATATTATTTTTTTCGATTTATCAAAAATAAATGTCGTTATATTTTTTTTGCAAATCTATCACCCTGCCGCCGGTTAGTTTGGCGGTAATGAGTTACCGCCGGATGAACCGGCGGTAAGTTACTTGGCCCACGGCCCATCAAACGTACCGTTGTTTCATCCAGCGGTAGCTACCTATAGCCGGCTGTAGCCGGACTGTAGCCCCCCAGCGTCCTATCGCCGTTTGAAACGGCGGTAGGTGTTCCAACATTTTTTTAATTATTTTATATGCTCTCAGTGCTGTAATTACGGTAGGTGTTCCAACATTTTTTTAATTATTTTATATGCTCTCAGTGCTGTAATTAATTATTTAATTATTTAATAGGTTGTCTGTATAGTAATTATTTTGTTTACGTTCAGAGATATTTCAGAAAATAATAGAGATAGCGTAGTTTAGGGAAATATTTTTTTAAAATTTAATACAAAATAGATTTAACTCTAATAGAATGTGAAAATATATTTTTATGAGATATTCATGAGTTTCAATTACGATTTCGATGTCCTGTCACCTTACATCAGATTCTTCTGCACCCGCACTATAATTAAAAATGTGGGAGGACCTACCGCCGTTTGAAACGGCGATAGACATGCGTGAACCATGCCTATAAACCAAATAGCGCCATCTATAAATAGGACATTGCCCCATCTCATACAATGTCACTAACCATCCCCGTACTACCACCATATCTTTCTCTGGTTCTACCTACATTCCGTGGAACAAGATTAGAGAACCTGTGTCTCAAGGAGTGCAGGTTCCAATGTGCTTCTGCGGTTCGTTGTGCAAGCTGATGGAGTCCAAAGTTTTGGGCGATGACTTCGGCAGGAGGTTCTTCATGTGTGAGAACTACGAGTACGATCCGCCAAAGGGCTACGGCAAGGACAAAGCGAAGGTATCACCTCGCACTATCTAGTTTGCTCCTTCGGAGTTCAGTAAGTTAATTCTAACTCGGCTTGGTGATTTCATACAGTGGCTGGACACGGAGCAATCGACCGAAGCTAAGGAACACGTTGAGCGCGAAGCAAGGTGGGCTGCGAAAAGGTGGCAGCGAATGCTGCAAGAGGAAAAAATGGAGGAGAAACGCAAGAAAGATAAAAAAGAGATCCAGAAGAGGTTCGCAGATGTGGAATGTCGGCAGGCGGAGGAGCGTGAAGCTGATAGGGAGAGGAAGCGAGAGAGGGCCCGCCGAGCGAAGGAGGCGGGGCCCGAGGCAATTAGGAAGGGGAAGTATCCTCGGTGCACTCAGTAGATGACTATCATGTAATGTTCGAATTTCATATTTTCTAAGGCATGTTAGGTCTAGATGGAACACGACGTTAGCGTGTTCCATGTACATGCCAGTGCAATTATTTTTGTAATTTCAATGTCAAATTAATCTGCATTATGTACTTTGTACTAGCTACAACTAGATTTTTCAGAAGCATTGCACTACAAATAAACTTTTCAGACCGACGCGATGACAACTCCATGGGCATATATCGGCCAGTACATACAATAAAAACAAACAAAACAATCACCGTTTTATACATTGAACACAAATTAAATAGTGTTCCACACAATTCAACGCACAGAACACATCACATGGCATGTCAGGACTTGTTGCAAGCTACGGTAACGAGGTCCAAGACTAAATCTAACATGCCTTAGGTAATTCGAACAAACGTTACATTATTTATTCAGACGGAGTAGTACAACATCAATCATTCACGGGCAGTACCCTTATCACGTCCCGCGATGTCTGCTTTTGCACGCTCGCATTTGCGTAAATCTTCATTCACCTTCTTCAACCACTCCATATATTGCTGATCACGATGAGTGATCCATGTGTCAATCCACTCATGGAAATGACACCAATGAGTATGCGTGTCATCACCAGCGTACTTTTGCAACCAAGAAACGATTCAAAATTATTAAAAATAACAAAAACATATTTACAAATTAATCTATACCTGTGATGTTGCACCTCTTTTTTGGACTTCCTCGATATTCTTGCAACACCAATACCTCTGACCAAAAGTCTCGTAATCACGAGATATGTTCGGAACACAACGCATTTGGCAATAGCAATCGGGTGGCTCTACACCTTTCGGCCATACCTTGCAATCTGTAATACATCTATTGGGATCGTTAGGAGAGGGTCCTAAATTAGCCTCCATTTCTCGACGGAAAGCTACCCGGGAGAATGAGGAGCTCATAGCTGTTTGTTTGGGCTAATTAAAAAAAGTGAAACCTGAATTGCAAGTCTGTGCTCTCGGCAACCACAAGGTGCTCTTTTATACACGCAGGGCTGCCAGCATCATCCAAGCACTTTGAACACAGATATTACCTCTCACAGCTCCACAGTCGTCCACGCTTTTGCACTCGCACGCTCCACAACGCGCACTCATTCCACTTTAAACAACAACAGGACCTCTCACTGCTCGTACCATCAGTACTCGCGCGCTCCACAGCGCTCACTGCTACCACTTTAAACACGGACACGACCTCTCGTTCCTGACTTCTACCCTCGCACGCTCAACACTGCTCACTCCTCCCACTTTAAACAACGACACGACATCTCACTGATCATGACCTCAGCACTTCCACGCTCCACACCGCTCACTGGTATCCCATCGAGCGTAATATCGCACTAACCTAATCGTCGTACTGTCACTGCATCGACCTATTCGTGATTTTTGCACTGCCCTGACACATCCCATCGCCCGGAACACTACATGACACCGGCCTAATCGTCACAATGTAAACTATAGGAATTACATCATAATACAACGTTAATGAAACACACAGTAGACATGCAGTGGCATGGCAGAACCCGTTGCAACTACAGTAAACAGATTCTGATCTAAGCTAACATGCCTTAGGTAATTTAAAAAAACATAACAAATACAACGATGCAGCATCACTAGCACTAGGTAGTCCTAATAGCCGTACCCCCACGTAGCAAACTGCATTGAGCCTTCTCCGCAGTATCCACCCATTGCAGGTGGTGCAGGCGGTGGTGCCGGAGGGGCAGGGCCCTTCTTCTTGTGACAAGGGCAGTTGTAGTAAGGAATAGTGCATGATTCATCTTGTGAAGCGGCAGCATTGCTGGTATCATCATCTTCGTCATCTTTGTTACCCTCGCTCACTTCCTCGTAATGGTTCACCTTGCACTCCAGATCAAAGATCTTTATCTGGAGGTACTCGATGAACTCCTGAACTGAATCAATTGGTGCAGGATCGATCCACCTGGTAAACCCACAGTTTTCTGGAGCATCTGAAGACTGCAAAACAAATTTCATATAAGGTGTCTCAATGAAGATAAAGAAATAAAACAACCGAGTATTACCCTTGCGTGTGGGCAATTGAAGAAACGCCGACCGCCATCCATCCCGTCGGTGCACATCTGCACTAAGCAGTCCTCACCATGTATGCATTTTGGCCACGGTTCTCTACGGTTATCGTATTGTCGAAGAGGAGTTTCATTGGTAAATTCACTCTTGTGCTGTGACGGAAACTCAAACACTGGTTCCGGAAAGAAATCAGGTCCAAGAGGCCCCTCCCATATTATGGGGGTCTCCCTTTCTTCCCCCTTTTCCTTTCCCAAAACCGTAGTAATTCTTCCCGCTAGACCCACCTCCAGACATTGGGTATACAATGAGCTTTGGTGTTTGAGTGCTACTGGGAGTTCACAAACTTCGGAGTATTTATAGGCGCACAAAGGTCTGATACCCGGAGTGTGGAGTGTAAATGCACATGAAAAGCCTACAGTACTCGCACGCTCCATAGCGCTCACTCCTACCACTTTAAACACAGACACGACCTCTCGTTGCTCTTGACTTGTACCCTCAACACCGCTCACCCCTCCCACTTTAAACAACGACACGACGTCTCACTGCTCATGACTTTAGCACTTGCACGCTCCACAGCGCTCACTGGTATCGCATCGAGCGTATTATCGCACGAACCTAATCGTCATACTGTCACTGCATCGACCTACTCGTGATTATTGCACTGTCCGACACATCCCATCGCCCGGAACACTGCACGGCACCGGCCTAATCATCATAATTTCACTGCACGGACACATACCATCACCCGAAACACTGCACCGGCCTACTCATCATAATGGTACGTAATGGACACATCCAATCGTAGTCAGCACAGGCCTACATAACATAGTATGACGGAATAAAGTAATTAACAAGCTACAACCTGTAAACTAGATGCGTCCGCGCTTGCCCCCTCTCCTCCTGCCACATCGCTCTGCAGCCTGGCCCGCCCTAGTGTGGTGCTGCGAGTATGTCAGTGGATAAGGCGGGATGATCTCGCGAGTGGACCGACGACCCTGCTCAGGAATAGGTGTCTGCTCCACCTGACTGTAGTCCTGCATCACGAGTGGGGCACCCCCCAGCTGTGAAGTGCCGACAACCTCCTGAATCTCCTCATCGTCGTCTGTCCCTCCCACCTGCCGGTACTCTGATTCACAAACCTCCATCCATCAATGTTCAATTAAGTATGTACTTGTTATCGCAAATTAACAACTCATCTTAGACGTACCTAAATCGTGTATTGGTCGACGAAGAGACGAAGATTCGGCGCCGTACGGATCTATCGACGGAAACAACGACGAGCCGGGTGCTACACGAATAAGAAGTACAAGTTAATGAATAAAGTTTTACATGATACGGTATTGTAAGTGACACAAGGTTAGAGTACGATTTACCTGCCGAGTACAAATGTGCCGGCCGCGGCACGTACGTGGGCCGAACTGCAGAACCCGAAGGTGTCGCCATTGTGTCAGGTGGCGGTGGCGATGGAGCTGACTGTGCCGCGGGTGCAGACCGTCGTGACGATGGACCGGGAACAGGCACCGGCCCCGAACTGCGAGGTGGGAGGAAGGTGTCGTCCCTACGACAGGTCATGGCTCATCGAAACCGCTTGCACATGTCGACGATCTTCTGCAGCGTGCTCTGGTGCTGCACGGGTGTCATGTCATGGTACTGGCCCATACCCGACGAAGCCTCGGACTCAATTGCTCGTATGACATCGTACTGAACCAAGAAAGTAGTAACATCATATGCAACCAGTTTTGTAGACTGCAAAATGAATCAGACAACTGTACCGCTATGGCGAAGTTCTGGTCTCGAACTACGGGGTACATCTCGGACACCCTTGCGGCCTCGATCCGAGCATCTGGTGGAACGTGCACGACACGTGTGCGCGTCCTCGGCAGGTACCACCGTAGGTAGTCCGCGAACGCCTCGTCACTGTGCGGCCGATCCTCGAAAACGACGTCGTCGAGGGCCGCGGCCCAAGAGTCGACGTAAGGACGGACCTTGTCGGCCCACCGCGAGCCTGGTGGCTGGCCCTGACGTGTCCACCTATAATAGAAAGCTTGAGCGATTCAATGCTAAATTGTAGGTTATAAAATAAGATGAATTATTAATAGAACTATTTATTTGGTACCTGGGGACGTGGGCCTCCACTGAGTGCACAATCGGGACCGGGGTCTGCTGGTAGAGACCGAACTGCCTCATGACCCGGTTCACGTGGTACTCTCGACGTGGATGTCGTAAAGGATCAGCTTCCTCGTCATCCAGTACTCGTGATCTCGCAAGCATAAGGACGAAAGACCGCTCGGTGCCCGGGCGTAAATGACAGCTGCAGTGTACGGAGTCCACCTCACGTCCGTGTCGACAAGAGCGTCAAACTGTCCCACGAAGTCGTGGTACGACTTCCTCGTCTGCACGCCGACCCAAGAAGGCTGCATAACGAAAAAATATGTTAACCGCTAAATCATACAGTTTTGAAGGCATGTAATAATAAGTAAAACAAACAATGTAACATACCCTCCTGAGGCACCACAACGAACCCATCGTAGGTCTGTCGACGTCGTCGTGGTCTGCGGACAGCTGGATGTACGGCTCGAAGTCCATCTCTGGCCTACTGACGGGAAAGCGCTCGTACGACCAGAGCTGTAACAGTAGAGGACACCCAACAAAAATGGGCTCCTCTGCTGAGACCTTCGTCACGCCCGTGCAAAGACCCTTGTAAGTCGCTGCCAAAACGGCAGAACCCCAGCTGTACTGTGGGACCTCGTGAAGTGGAGCATCAGCTATTGACCTCGTCAAAGGAATGAGCTGTTTGGGACACGAGTCACCCTGGGAGCTGCAGAACATGACCCAGCCGAACAGCCACAGTAAGTAGGCCTCGAAGTGCCTGGCAACCGTAAAGTCGTCTGCGTCTGCCCTCATGTAGTCCGCCTTCAAAATGGTACGAGTCGTCAATGCAAATACGTACGAATATAAGTACGGAAAGATTCAACATTTATGTACTCACACTGAACTGTAGGAGCCACCTCTTTATCGGTCCGTGTGCGTGGTTCGCAGGCAAGGGCCGGTACGGCAATGCTAGCTCATTGCGCTGAACCCCGGCGAACCGAGCCAAAAGGTCGTCGCGCCACGAGAGTCCCACGTCCTCTGCACCCATGGCTCGTCCAGCACACGTCAAGCTTAGAGGCATCGCCACGTCCTGAAGAGTAGTGGTCATCTCACCGACCGGGAGGTGAAATGTGTGCGTCTCCGGACGCCAACAGTCGAGAAGTGCCACGAGGAGGGACATGTCGAACTGAAACCGTGGAGCCCTGTCCCTAGGTCGACGTGCAGGGTCGGCCATATCTCCCTCCACAAGTCGCGCAATCGGGAGAAGACCTGAAGCGCGTAGCCTGCATCGCAAAAATGAAACATCAAGTTAGAACAAACGGTTACGGAAACAATTAAAATATGTGACAAATGTAACCCGTACCTAGGAACCCAGCGACGGTGTATCGGCATCGTCGACATGGGCACACGAGCCCGAAACGACCCTAACCTTATCCCACGGACCGTAGACATGTACGACCGGTGGCGCTTGTCGACGAGACCATCGAGCAACTCAGGGGTGGCTCCTTCCTCGTGCGCCATACCTGTATAATAAGATTTATTAGAAAAAATTTCAGAACATAAATAACAATATTAAGCATAATAACATTAAGTAATACAACAAATACTTAATAAAGTACTAAACAAAATATAACGTAATAAACATAACGTTTGCGCCACACATTACAACAAATATTCGTACGGCAAGACGAAATCAGTTTATGACATATTAGTTCTTAATATTACATAATTTAACATCGAACATGATTCAATAGCGAATGACACAGATGACAATCCTCATCGATCACATAAGGCCATCGTTGTTCGGACGGCGGCCACGACGACCCGTTGCCTGTGTTGCCGGATTTGGAGTAGCTTCTGATGGGCCCGTTCCATCTGTGCGGGGACCATAACTCAATGCCGTACAATCCTTGTACGTATGACCCGTCTCATGGCACTTCGAGCAGAGGCGGACGTCTCGACCAGCCTCCGATCGATCCATGTTATTTCTAATGCGTTTCTTCTTGCGTCGGCCCACCCCTTGAAACATTTCTGGATCTGGATCCGGAATGTAAGTTGCATTGTGTCCAGGACAGGGTTTACCTAACCGTCGGTAACCGGTCCGGTTTGACCGGTTACCGGTCAAACCGGTCCGGCCCGGTTCCGGTTTGGTCCGGTACCAAACCGGCCCAAATTCAAAATTTAAATTTAAATTCAAAAAAATGAAAATTCCCAAAAAATTCCTAAAAATACTTCAAGGTGCGACGAATTTAATGGTGTCAAATTTTCTCAAAAATTCGTTCATTTAGTATAGTTTGCGGGGATTTGAAGTTAAACAAAAAAACGTGCATACAAAAGTATACAAATACAATGTAAAAGTAGTACAAAAAAGGGTTGGAGGGTTCATTTAGAGTAAAATATATTATACAAATATTTATTTAGTATACTTTGCGGGCATTTGAATTTAAACCAAAAAAGAAAAAAAATTGAATTTAACCCGGTTACCAGTCAAACCGGCCGGTATACCGGTACGAACCATTTCAACGGGGGAATTTGAATTCAAATTTGTGTTTGTCCGGTTCCGCCCGGTAACCGGTCAAACCGGTCCGGTTAGCCAGAACCGGAGGCCGGCGGTTAGGGGCGACCGGTCGGATAATAAAACCCTAGTCTAGGATCAGTTATGAAGTCTCCCAAGATGCGGAACCCTTAAATCTCGTGCCTCCAAGTCATCCAAATAGTTTCCTTCATGAAGTAATTTGAGACATACATACACGGTTGTAGTCCACCAGCTTCAAAACAGGCAGCAATGACATATGTGCACGGTAGGTGCAGTAGCTTTGGCTTATGATATGAGTAAATATAAGCATCAGGACGGAGAACACACTCCTGCACATGCTTCTCACGCCAGACCCCCATTCGGCCTTTGTCCCTACACATCACCTCGTACCGACGTTCCATAGAGCCAACTGGAGTCACCCGATGTAAACGGGCCTTTTTGAAAGCTTCCTCCATATACTCCGTAATCTTGTATCCATAAACTTTGCGATTATCGACCATATCTTTCTGTGCCACAGCGTAACGGTTCCTAAAGTACTCACAAGTGCGATACAAGAAGAACTCCACGATCCCAACAAGTGGCAATGATCTTACACCGCGCAGCACCCAATTGTATACTTCGGCTAGGTTCGTAGTCATTAAACTGTACCTAACACCTCCTTCATCAAATAGTAAAGCCCATTTCTCTTTTGGTTTGTGCTCAATCCACTCCGAGAATGTCTTAATTGCCCTTCTCCTTTTGCGTCTGACATTCGGACCGTCCAAGCCCACGTCTTCAAGTGAGACCTAGTCGTCCTCCTCTGTATTGACAGATCTCTTCGCTAGCTCCGCCGTTTGCTTTTTTGTTAGCTCATCCAATTTTTTCCATAGGAAGTTGAATTTCCTTTCCTGATTCTGGCTGCATAACCGCTTGAATAGCTTCATAAGGGTTTTGTTCTTGAACTGGCTATGAAAGTTTGCCCCTCATATGCCTCATGCACCACCTACTCTTTAGGTCCGGCCAAAGTGCAGTCCTACTACGCTCAGTAGAACCATTCTGTATGTCATCGATTGCTTGTAATATACCCTTGTGCCGATCATCGAGTGCGAGTACCTGTGTGCAGAAGTAATCCCTCTAGTTCAGTTTAAGTCATCATTCTTGTTTGTTGGAAGCTTGTCTTGCGGGTTTTCTCGCCCGGACTAGTCAGCTCAAGTTAGTTCACTAAGTTGAGGGGAATTTCTCTTGACGGGCTCAAGAGAAATCCTAGTACCGAGAGCAGACGTAGTGTCTGACTTAGTACTAGCTAGAAAGTGTGTTCCACCCCACTGTACTGCAGTGGTAGCAGACAAGTGGTGACAACCTTGTCCGTCCTTCGTAACCACCACGCTCGGGTGCTTTCATAGCAGTAGCTGCCGACTGACATCAGACTCTCTTCTCATCCCTATCTGAGTCCATCTATGAGGCCACCGAAGTAAGCTCCAAGTTCTCGACGTCAAGGTAGAAGCTTAGTCTATTCTATCAAGGCTAGTTTGGTAGTTTAGAAGTGTTTCAGGTTTCCTATCTCGCTCGTTGTGCTCCCAGCTGCTATCTCTCTAAGGCGTAGAGTTTCATGTGTGTCAACTATCATTGCCTCGCCATTTACCCTACCTATCCTTTTGGCTTACCCCTGCTGAATTAGTTGGTTGATAGAACTATTAAAGTTTGTCAACATGATTCACGATATGCTTTAATCATAGTGTTTTCCAGAGGATATTTTATGATACCCCAGAATAATCTGAGGTGAAGTGCTACAGCGGTGATTCTGTGCGCTTGCAGAACACCCATTCCTATTGAGCATAAGAGACACCAACAAGCATTTTTGGCGTCGTTGCCGGGGAAGCAATTGCCTAAAGTTATCGTAGAATTATTTGATAAAATTTACTATTTTATCACCGCTAATTTTAGCGGGCTTACCATTGCTCTCTCTATCTATGTGATTGATGTAGAGCAGTGCATGACTGGTTTCGACCTACCACATAACTTCAATCTGAATCTAGAAAGAATTGGGACAATTGTGAGATGCTCGTCCCACCTCAGAAAAGACTCACTTGGAATCCTAGTTCATCCACTTCAGCTTCATCACCTATGGCTGGTAAGACTCTTCGTCGGTACTCAGCCCCATCTAGCAGGCACATTCCTACTGGACTGAACAATGACCAAGGCCCTGATGGCTTTGAGCTAAAGTCTGGACTGGTGAACATGATCCAAGCTAGTACGTTCTGCGATAAGGCTCACCTCCAGAATTTCATGCAAGTGAGTAGTACCATCAACCCCAAGAGTACTATGATGGATAACATTCGTCTTTGACTGTTCCCATTTACTTTACTCAGCAAAGCAAAGACATGGTTCTAAACCAACAAAACGCTTTTGCCTACGCCTAGATTCGCAAGCCGCCGGTCTGCCAAAAACTATGAGACACTCATTGGACTCGGGGAAGTCATTCACCTCTTTCCCCAAGCCCAACGTCGGAGGCTCAGTCCTCTTCCACCTCGGCTTCCTCTATCCATTTTCCATGAACCACCCCAAAAGGGGGCAACCCCTGTAGGTGGGCTTGACGGGTATGGCATGGTTTGGGCACGACCCCTCAAGCCTCTTCTAAAAAATGTCAGGGGCGCTCATGCCGGGAACTCGTCTGCCATTGTGCTTGGCAACAGCATTGGGCAAGCCCTCGAGCCCCTTCTTGTTCTCCCCCTTGCCAAATTGGTCAGGCGCGGCCTTGCCGGCACGCTCCTCCTGTTTGGCCGCGGAAGGAGCCTGGCTCACCGGGCGAAGCTGGGGAGACCTTTACGGCCCATCAGGATCTGTTGGCTTGCCTCACCAGGGTTTGAATTGGAGGTGTTCTTCGACACGCCGGCAAGGAAGTCACAGATGGGCTCGGACACGTGGTCTGTCATGCCCACAAACTCAACGTCTACAAGCTCAGGTGCAACGCGCGATGCCACGAGGCATTGCACGACCTACGCTGCATTGTGTAGGTCGATGGGGAACGCTGTCAGGGCACCCCTCATGAGGGTCTCTGGGGAGATCAGTTCTCCTCCAAAGAGTTGCGCCATGATGTTGGTGAACGAGAGGAGGACATGATGCAGATCCTCCTGGGCTGGTCATGTGCCCAGGAAAGTGTAAAGTTGGTGCTCTGCGCTCCTGCGGTTGATGGCAGGATGCCGATCCCACGCGGGGGTGCGAGACTCTAGTGTGTCTAGCCGCAGACCCCATGGGGACTCGGTGATGGGGTTGGATCTGGTCGTGTTGGCGGGAGGAATGGGAATGTAGATTCGCTCCAATCCACCCTCTATGTTGGTAATAAAGTTCTGGTCACCGAAGTGCACAAGTGCTCCCCGGACCCATGCTCCGGCATCCTTGGTCGTCCGCAACCTAGAGGAAACAAACGAAACATGCAAAAGTCCCCTACCTGGCGGGCCAACTGTTGGTGTTTTTTTACCACTAGCTAGTGATTCTCGTGGATTGCGTGTTTGGTGCGGATGGTATGCAGGGAGGATACAAGGGTTTATACTAGTTCGGGCAGAATGTCCTTACGTCCAGTTCGTTGATGCTCGTGTATCTTGCATCGGTTTGTAGTAGGGGGTACAAATGGTCGAGAGAGGGAAGGGCTCCCCAGTCTCTGGTGTGGAGTGCTCGTGTGTGTTCTTGCTCTCAGTCCCCTGCTGTTGCTGAGGGCTGAGTGCTCTGTCTACTGGTGGGTGTGAGAGTTCAAGCTCCAGACCCCCTTGTGAGGGGTGTGCCCTTTCCCTTTTATATGACAAGGGGAATGACCCGCTTAGAGAGAGAGAGAGAGAGAATAAGAGATCTCGTGCCTTGAGGCTGGGGAGATCTTCCCTGATGTCACTCGATCCGGGGGCTCCCCAGCCGGTGCCGTGCCTCCCGCTCATCAAGGGCCCCATCAGGCCTGTCGTCGCCGCCCTCCTCCTCTGCGCCTAGGGTGGTCACATCGCGTAGTCCGCGAAGCGGGGGAGGTGGCGGCCTCTTGTACGAACGGCACACACCCTCACCCTACTGCCTACCTCCCTGTAGGCGTCGTGGGTCATGCACTCCACTATTTACTATACTGTCAGTGGATGTCATGTCGCTCCCGCCATCGACTCCCTTGCTGATCAGCGGATAATAGGGGCACTGTGGGTCCCTATCAAGGGTTGGGTCATGGCCGTCTAGTTCATGGAGGCTAAGCATACCTCCGCCTCTCCACAAAGGTTGGGTGAGGCGGAGTTCCCGCAGAGGTCAGGCGAGACGGAATCCCCTCCCCACCGGGTGAGGGTCGGGCGGGACAGCCCGGCATACGTGTTCCCCAAACTCACCGAGTTGTTTAGCCATTAATCCTTTAGCTCTGGGTATCCCTAATATTGATACCCAACATGCCCCCTCCCCACTCATGATGAAAGCGTCGGGATACCTCGGACATCTCACTACTGCCAGCGGCCGACATGCTATCCCAGCCCTGCATGTCGCCCAGGTGGCCGGATCCGGCACCTTGGCGGCTGGATCTGGCCCTTGGGCATGGTGCGGAGCCTGCCATGGTGTGCGCAAAGAAGCCTATGTGGCACCTGCTGGCAGCGCCTACGCGGCTGTGGCAGGTACGTTTTGGGTTCCGGCGGCGCGCGGCCTCCCCCAAGTGTGTGTAAGTACACGCCATCTAACCATGGCTCCGTACGCATGCACCGCCCGTCGGCCTAGCTCAGTGACATGGTAGCTGGCTAGTTGCCACAGGGCTCAAGGAGCAAGGGGGCGAAGGGCAGTGCTGGGGCTCCTGCAGATGCAGGCCTGGAGTGATGGTTTGCTGCATGCCTGAATCACTAAGGGCTCAAGTAGCAAGGGCGCGGCAATGGCCTATAGTGGTGTGCCTCGTTGCATCGCGCAAGCCGCTAAGGGCTAAAGCAATCAGTGGAGTCACTGGCGAAAGCCATACCGAAATCTAATGGAACCAAATTCCTTGAACCAAACTGGGCCTTATATGTTGGAATAAACCACGCCTTGGTGTTCATTGCCGTGGCATGTTCGTGTCGTGCATGTGTGGCGTGCGTGTCATGTCTGCATCGAGTGCGTCGGTGTGTCTGCATGGGGCATTCGTGCTCGAGTCTGTTAAGTCTAGGGAGTCAGTAGCGTCCTTTGGTGCACGAGTTTAAGCTCTGGTTCGCTCCATGGACAGAGTCCGAGTCGGAACGCCGGCGGACGCATTACAGGTCGCGTACAGCCAGGACGGCGTGCGCATGTTCTGGCGAGTTTGTGCAGGGGTGTGCGTGGTAGCAGCTAGCGGCGGAAGAGGAGGAGTGCAAGGCTCTGGAGATCAGAGGAGCTGGAGACCGGTTCTCCCGGGGCGTGCATCGCTCAGGGCGTGGAGATGGACGGGTCGCCGCCAGCACCCTGAAAGACCGGATCGGGTGCTCTAGCCTAAGAGGGGGAGGGGGTGAATTAGGCAACTTAAAACCTTAACCTATGTCTCTAACTAAATTGCACAATATTAAACTAAAACTTGCTATCTATATGTGCAACTAAAATTGTTCTAGTGTGAAACCCCTATCCCAAAAGAGTTTAGCAACCTATAGCCTTTCCTATCAAGAAACTACTCTATGAAAGTAAAGGCAAACAAAAATTGCTACTATGAAATACAGAAGCTTAAAGAGCGGGATAGAGGGAAGCAAACTCTTGACGCGGGTGTTTATCCCATGGTTCGGTTTAGCCACAAAGGCACACCTACATCCATGTTGTTGAAGCACTCACTAAGAGTATCGCTTCTCGGAAATCAAGTCGCTTCCGCGGACTCAACCACGGTCACTTTGATCCCGATATCCACTAAGGAGCTTCTCCACAAAGGATGGGGGTCTCCATGTCCCCCGTACAAGGATGTCATCGCCACTCCACACCAAGTCGGAGGGTCGATGACGTGCCGGCGAGCCACCAATGCTCCAATGTGCCGGCGCACCGAAATCTTCTTTTGGTTCACTGAAGAACCAGAGCACAAAGGCACAAATCCTTACTTGTTCACTCTCTAAAGAGCTAACCTAGCACTAACACTCTCAAATGTGTGCTAAGGACTAAAGATTTGATCAATAAGCACTTGGATGGCTTGGAGATGTTCTTGGGTGTGTTTGAGACATGTAGTAACTCCAGCAACCTTGAAATGCCCAGGGGATGGCATATATATAGCCCACCAAGTCCATGAAGCCGTTAAGAGTCGTTGGGGCTTTCCTGCGTAAAGCACCGGATAGACCGGTGGTAGGGCACCGGTGTATCCGGTCACTCACGGCTCTGACTTAGCCGTTGGGCCTTCTGACAGACCACCGGATAGACCGGTCAGTTGCACGGGTGGTGCACCGGTTCAACCGGTTCTGAACATTTTCTCCTCAACCTCCTTGATATTGAACCGGTGCTTCACTCCGGTGGGGCACCGGTGTATCCGGTCCTGAAGGCTTGCTTGCTGGCAACTTGACATGCTCTCTGAGTGATAGCATGGTGGTTGCACCGATGCTCCCACTTGACATCACCGGTGCATCCGGTGACACTTGCTTCTCTTCACATGGCCTGGGCATTGCATGGCCCAATGCACCGGTGGTATGGCACCGGTGTATCCGCTGCCAACCGGATAGACCGGTGCAGTGTCACCAGTGCATCCAGTGCCACTGTTTTCTGCTGAACTCGTCCATTTTAACCTTTCTTTGAGTTCTTTCTTCGTGTTTTGTTTTGCTTGGCCTTTTTGCTTCATCCCTGGGATCTATTAATATTCACTTGACAAACTCATTAGTCCCATTGATTGCGTTGTTACTCAATCACCAAAATCACAAAACAATGACCTAATGGGGCCATTTTCCTTACACACGCGTTCGTGCGCGAGAAGATTGAGGAGTGGGTTGCATGGGCGCTGTGTCTCTGGGAGGCTATGGCCCTGTTTGGATCCATGGGTTAGAGTTAGATTGGGTTAGATTGGGGTCATCTAACCCAAAAATATCCAAACAGGGTGGGTTAGATTGGGTTAGATGCATCTAACCCACCCCAAAAAACTATCCCCTCCAAGGGGTGCTTATTTGGGTAAGATTGGAGTGGCCCCACCTTTTCCCTTCTTTCTCTCCCCTCTTCGGATCATTCTGCGGCAGCCTCACCCGTCCGTGTGCTCCGCCAGCCCCCCCCCCCCTCGACGCCCCTCCCCGAGCCCGCTCCCTTCTCGCCGTCTGCCCCACGCGGGCGGTGGTGCTCGCCGTCACCGAGCCGCTGGCGGAGGCCTGCAGCGACGCCCGCCTTCGAGCCCAATCCCGATCTAGGGGCGTAGCGTCGCCCCTCCGCGCCCTCCCTCTCCGCCCCTCCTCCGAGCGCCGCCCTGCCCCCTCCCCCTCACCGCCCCTCCGCGCGGCCGCCAGGTGGTCCTTGGGCGCCTCCTCGCCACGGCGGGCGGCTGCGGCAGCGGCGGTGGAGGGGGGTAGCGCGAGGAGGGGCGCCGCCTCGGGGACCCGGTGGTGGCAGCCGCACGCGGCACACCGCAGCGAGCCCGGGTCGGCGAGGTCTACCTCCGGTGCCGGCAACGAGGCCCCACGTCACGCCGGCTCCAGGCGTCCGCCCCCGCATTGGCCGTCCGCCGTCCAAGTGCTGCTCCTCCGAGCGCCGGCGGGTTGTCCAAGCGGCACTCCTCCGAGCGCCGGCCCACAAGCATCGCGGCCTCCAAGTCCGCCACCACAAAAACTTGCCACAACAGATCCGGTTGCAAAGAAAGTTTAAAGGAGGCAAATAATTGAAAAAGTGCCTTTAATCTAACTCTAACCCTTTCATCCAAACACCACTTGGGTTAGAATTAGTTCAGGGTTAGTCTAGAGCTAGAAACTAACTCTAACTTCTAACCAAGTTAGAGTATCCAATAAGGGCTATGTAATCCTTGTGTATGAGTTGAGTCGAGTCTATTAGAGCAATAAAACAGCTAAGATACAGGCCGTGTGGCGGCCCGTTCATCGTCCAAACTGCTTTTACTGTTCATCTTAGTTTCTACCATTCATCTTAGCTTTTTCTACCTCCGTCCGGAGAGAGAACAAAAAGAGGGCTCCATTCCAACATTAGGCCTTATGTACTGGTGGGTTCCATTAGTGGCATGGAAGCAGTGCCAAAGATGATGGGTGCGATTTACCTCTTCCTTCTCCACTCGTCCGCACCTTGGGTGCGATTTACCTCTTCCTTCTCCACTCGTCCGCACCTTCGTATGGGCCCATAGTAAATAAAAAGATTACTTTTGCTCGTTTCCAAAGAACAATTCGGGCACCTGCACGTACATATCACTGTATATATATATTTGTTTAATTAGTATGCATCGAACCCTATTTGGGCTTCGATTCCTATCTGAAGCATAGGGTGCATTTTGCTCCAGTGGGGTGGGTGCAGTTGGAGCCTGACACCTCATTTCCAGGGTGCGGTTTCCACCCATCACTAGAGAAGGCCTTATATACCCTATTTGCTTGCCTTAGAGCAAAGATAGTGGTTTCGCCGGCACCCGGCTGCAAGCAGCGCGGTGTGGTGGCGGGGCCATAGGATTTTAATGCTCACCGGCAGTTGCTAGCCAATGGATGTTGTGTTTTGTCTATCCGCCGGCTGGGAGCGGGTGCTTCGTGAGCCGCCGCCTTAATCTCTCTCCTACTTTCTCTTTCTGCTATGTAAGCTCTCAGCCGGCTCAATGCCAGTCATAATACTTGCTCTTAGCCGCTTGTGGGCGTTGATCCTACATGCTACAGACCTGCGGGGCCCAGGCGGTAGGCTCGAGCACACGACGGGCCAGAGCTAATGATAGTCATGCATGTTGATCCTACGAGAGCCCACAAGCAAAGAGACGGCCACCGGCAAAGCTCTCCCTCTTTCAATCTCGAGAGTCGAGAGAGAAATAAGGGCAAGTTTTATGGACCATGTTTGGTAAAATTTTACACAAAAAGACGAATATATGCATGAAGTACTAAACGAAGTTTATTTGCAAAATCTTTTCATGGATGGGTATAATTTTTCGAGACGAATCTAATGAGCCAAGTTCCACCATGATTGGCTACAGTGATGCTACAGTAACCGCGCCTAATCGCCCTCTAATCATTCGGTCAAATATCTCATTAGATACAGTACTGCTACAGTACTATAGCTATAGAGTTGATTTTGTAATTAGACTTCATTTAATATTTCTAATTAATGATGAAAAGATCCAAAACTTTTCAAGAAAAAATTTTGAGGGGCCAACCAACACTGCCATGGTCGCGCCGATTGGTCGCCAGCGGCATGTGGAAAAGCGCTTCCAACTGTAGCGGGTCCCACTGCTATTAATTGCAATGCTAGTTGCTCAGCCAATGGTTGGAAGCGTAGCTCCATTTTTTTCAAAAAAAAAGAAGCGTAGCTCCATTTAGCCGGCGGAAGCGGGCGCGTAACCAGATGTCGTTTTATTCTCGCTGTTCAATTCTCTCTTCTCCACGTAAATATCGTAAATATGAGCAGCTAGTAGGGTTAATATTTGCTCTAAGGGCATGGCTAACGGGTCGATATGACCTCTCTGTAACGAAGCCAGGTCAACTTTTGGGAATAATATATTAAACGGAGAGAGAAATCGTCGCTACATGCAGCGAACGTCGATAGCGCGTGGTTCCACATCAAATGGACCCCACCTGCGCAGTTCACCCACGCAAAACGGAAGCAGATGGCTCAAATGAATTTAAAGAAATACTGTGGATTCCACGTGATATTGAAATTTGTGCTGTAGCTGCTGCACTGGACAGGTAACCTATAGTACTCACTAAAATTCTACGTGGATGCTGTTATAGAGAGCACTCTATCTTTATTGTTGCGGGTGCCCTAATAGAGTTGACAAAAGGTGGAGAGCGAGGCCGGGTGTAGGGACGGACATGGTGAGCGGTGGCGCACAGGACAGGCCACATGATGAAAGGTGGCGCGTGCCGCGGCGTGTCCGTCGCCTGCCTCCCTAGCATGCTTCGGATTGCCCATTGCTCTCGTGGCTCTGCGTACTCTCTCCGTTTAAAAATGTAGGTCATTTTGACTTTTCTATATTTATATATTTTGTTATGTATCTAGACATATGTTATATTTAAATGCATAATAAACACTATAAATCTAGAAAAGCTAAAATGATCTACATTTTGTAACGGAGGGAGTAGTATTCAATTCGATTCAATCCAATCCACCTAAAAAGTCATTTTCTTCTCCTCTCGAGAGTCACAAAATTATGAGCCAGAGATAGCACAAAAAGCACACTTATAACGCAAGGTTAACAACAGGCAGTACAAACCCATAATGGAACCAAATCACTCTCCAAGTCTAAACAAAGCTTGCCACAAATGAACCTATCAACTAATCAAGGTCGTTTAATTATACTTGCAACTCAATCGATCGATCGGTCATCAGCTGATCTTGCTTGCTGAATCAGTAGGAAGCTATGGGAGGAGCTCATCCAGATGAGAATTGGGATGGGTGTGCAGCTAGCTAGCTAGCTAGTAGGCTAGCTAGCACTGTTAGCAGTGCGGCGTGGAGCTGACGAGCGGGAAGTCCTGCGGCGTCATCCACGCGTAGGTGAAGCGCACGGCGCCGCCGCGGGGCGCCAGCGCGCGCCCGCCGCGGAGCAGGCAGCGCTCGCCGTCCACGGCGCGGATGGCGCGCGGGTCCACGGCCTCCACGCTGCTCAGCCCGTAGCAGCGGAGCACCACCCGGGACTGCGCGCACCGGCACGCGTTCCGCACCTCCACCGCGTACTCGGGCTTCCCCTCCACCGTGCGCCCCGTCGCGCGCTGCCGCACCACTAGCTCCCCGCGCCGGCACCCCGCCGCCGTCGCCGCGGGCGGCCTCCTCGCCGCCGCGGGCGCCAGCGCGTCTGCTGTGGCGGCCGCGGCGCCGGCGGCGAAGGCGAGGAGGAAGAGGAAGCGGAGGGGCTCTGCCACTGCTCGTGGTCTCGCCATGGCACTGACTAGCTCGCCGACTGCTTCTGCAGGCAGTGTGAGAAGATTGGAGGCGCTAGCTGCGGCTATTTATCTCCACGCTGAAGAGCGAAGAAAATGAAGCGCGCCTGCGTGAACGTGGTGAGTCGCTGGCGACGGGGACTGTCACGGCCCACGGGTTGATGGGCTGCGCGGCTTACTGTAGCATATGGCTACTGTAGCCCGCGGCGCAGCTCTGCTTTCGTTCAGGCTGGAACCAGTTTAAATAACCGGTCTTTGGGAAGCTAGTAACTCCGGTTCGAAATTTTTTTTTCAGTAAGAGAGGTAACAGAGGGCCTCCCCGGTGCCAACGCGGGGGATCAAACCCCGGTCGCCGGCCTGGGGGCTGGCTCCAGGAGCCACTCGGGCTCACCAGCCCCACCCGGTTCGAACTTTTTACATGAAGCGAGGACGAAAGCGCAAGAGAGTTATTTAGCAGGTGTGGTTTACTGAACGTTTAGAGTAGATCTTAGCCGTTATCTCGGGCCGGGTGGTTACATGGGGTATCAAAGCCAACTTTCGCTGTGTCACGGGCGCGTACGGGCGCAGATGCGCGGGTATGATGCGCATGACGCGTGGGCCATGTGTGGTCACGGTATGGCACATGCGCCGGTACTGTATGTACGGACGTGATCAGGAAAGTCGATCCTAAGCTTGTGCTCTTAATGAGTAAGCTGGTTCGATGAAGACGTCAAATCCTAACGGGAGAGATTGTCACGGCCCACGAGCTGATGGGCCGCGCGGATTACTATAGCGCACGGCTACTGTAGTGCCGCGTCACAGCTCTGCTTTAGTCCCAGACTGGAAGCAGAGAGGAAATTGAACAAGCTTAAATAGCCGATATCTGCGAAGCTAGTAACTCCGGTTTGAATTTTTTGCGTGAAGTAAGGACAAAAACATAAAAAAGTTATTTAGCAGTGTGATTTACTCAACGTGTAGAGTAAATCTTAGCCGTTATCCCGGACCAGGCCGTTACAGGCACAACGCAGGTGTTCGGCGGGCGGCATGGGCATGGGCGTGAGAGTGAGCCCATGGTCCAGGGGGGCGGGCCGTCCGGTGGCGACACGAGCACGACAACGGCCGTGGATGTGGATCGATGGATATGGCGTGCGTGTGGCCCGCATGCCGCAGCTGCGGGCTGTGGGACTCACGCAGCGCATGTGAGCTCGCGTCCACACCGCGCCGGATCGATCGGCAGGCAGCTTGCATGCAGGTTGCAGCTATGCCAGACTAGCTCCGCGGTGGCACATGGGGTGCCTGCAGTGCAGATTGCGGCCGGAGGCGGCGGCGCAACGCAGCGATCAGGTGGGCATGGGAACGACTCCTCTAAGCATGCGTACTACGGTAAATGGTAAGATCCCTGAACGGCGTAATAATTATGAGAGCGTAGGTTAGTGAGACCTAAACTAGATAATAAAACTGGAGAAGTGTTACAGGGATGACATTCCTCGCACATCCCGTAACACAACTTCTCTCTTTAAGATAATTCCAGTGGGTGGTTTCATTTTATATTTCTAAGAGTGCCACATCAATAAAACACAAATGAAATTGTAGATGAAACTCACTCCACAATACATTGTTTTCATGTGTACTATTTCATAGGCTCTCACCACATTTAAGTCTAAGACTCATCAAGAGTTGGCTATAGTGCATATATAGTTTCATCTAGATGAAACTCATTTCATCTCTCTCTTCATTAATCTAGTGCCATATCATCTAAAATGGCGGCATGGCACCCCATTTAATGTGCATGAAACTCTCATGAAACCTCTATTGGGAAAGTTTTATAATAATTTTATCATGTCAGCAAATTTAATGCTAATCATAGTTCTATGATACTCTCATTGAGATTTATCTTGCCGGCGAGACTTGTAGTTTACGAGTTCGCTTCTTCGTGGGTAGTGGGCGGCTGCTGCTAGTCCTCCACTGATATCTTAGGTCAGTCTCAATGAGGTTTTATGGAGGATTTCATGATATTAAATATCATCAATTTTGCTGATATGATAAAGAGAAAATGATGGAGTTTCATGGGATGTGAGGAGAATTTGATTACCATGAAACCCATCAGGCACAGTTACCTAGTCTCCTCTCTTCTTACTATGTCATCCCATGAAACTCCATCAATTTTCATCTTCTACCCTATGAATGTAGGGTAGGTTTATATCTAAACTTTGGAAAATGATTGGAAAGCGGTGGAATGCCAAAATTCTAAACCAAATAGTCTAATTTATTGAATAGATTTTAATTTCTCCAAAATGAGATGATCCGAACGACCCCTTAGAGAAATCAATCTTACTATTACTAATTGGAGGCTCCTTTGAAGTCTCCATATGAAGCCACCTAGAATCCTATGTGGACACTCTAAAAAAATAAAGAAATTCTATAAATTCTCACAAAAATTAGAAACATCTAGCAATCAATCTAACAACACTAATTATAATTGCCATCGGATGTGTTATCTTTCCTTATAAATTACCCACCTCTATCATTATTGAAATATATTAAAGTAACCCCTAAACATTTATCTAAATTACCCACCTATGCCATTATTAAAAAATCTAAAGTAACACCCTAATCTTTGTGAAAATTACCCACCCATGCCATTATAATACAAATAGCCTCCTAAATTTGCATATAAATTATTCAATTATATCATTATTAGAAGTTAAATTACTACTAAATATGAATTTAAATTATATAATTATAATAATATATTAAAGTATCAATATAAAAATCTAAATTACAATTTTTATCATTACTAATATTATTGTTTATATAAAAATACTACCCACGATGTGTCACCATGTATTTATGTATGATGGAAAAGATAAGACTACCAATTCACAAACAAATAGTTCAACTAAATATATATATTGAATATATGTGGAGGTGGGATGCAAAATGAAATCTATTGTAACTAATAATGATAAATATATATTTTAGAGTATGTGTTAGAATATTTAATTGATGAAAAAGAGTTTGAGATACATAATTATAATTATTGATCTTATTTTTATATTAATTTTTTTGAAAAGAAAATTCTTATATTAATTTTAATTAGCCCGTGCGGGAGCACGGGTTGATAGGCTAGTACTACCCAATTCTGGAACTAGTTAGCAAAAGAATCCTTCCAATGTAAAAGAGAGAAACCTGGGGGGTTTTGGAGATACACTCAGGCTGCTAAAATATGGTCCCAAGATCTGCAATTAAAATATTTGATGTAGTTTCTGCAAAAAGATCGATTGTGGGTTGTAGCCAGGCATCTAGAACAAAATAAGCCCGTTTATGTGAAACCTGTCCGGCCCAGAAAGCCCGGAGCTATGTGACTCCACTCCTCTGCTGATGAAATCTGGGCCAAGCCGATCACTGTTCTTCAATGTAGTACGGCCATCTAACCTTAAAGTTCAGTGACCTCCTCTCACATCAAGTATTATAACAGACTGTAAACATGCTGAATGATGAGGTAGAGTAGAGAGGAGAGGAGAGAGTGGAAGTGGACTGTAGCCGACTTTGACACAAGAACTAAGAAATCTTGTGAGAGAGACAAGTGGGCCATGTATTAATGATGAAGGACTAAACCACTATACAAATAGGCTGAGAGGTAGGCTAAAAAATCCTTACGGCTAGCAGTTGGCTAAATTATTAACCTTGCTCTCAGTCTCTCTCAAAACTCGACCAATGGCGAATTAGCAAGTGTTGTATGTTCACGTCACCATGTGGCACCTGGAAGAAGTGAACTGTGGGTGCCCATCAGCTACCAGCCAACCTCTCTTCATGTGGCACAGCCACTGCTTAGATCGTGATACGGGCTCCGGCTTCTCCAGCTAACTAGTAACTTCGATAATCCCACATGCGTCATCAGACTCTGAGATAGTTTGGTGAACTCAATCAAGCAGCCATCCAGTCTGAACGAAAAGTTCCATGCTGCTGCAGATCCCACTTGATTGTGCTTTGTGCAGATACTTTTAGCACTGCTGTATCCTGCATTCCAGTTCCAGGCACAAACACACACAACTCCGATTGCATTCAAATATCTTCTTTTTTTCTCCTTGTATTTACTCCTGCTGTACGTGACGAGTATTTACAGAGTCATACACAGTATACCATTTGCTTTGCTTGCTTCCTATCAGCTACAAAATACAAATCTTTTGGGAGCTCAGCCAATATTCTCTCCCCAAATTCTCTACTTTCTGAATCTTAATCTACACCCATAACTGACCATGACTATATTTACAGTGATGTCTGAACGACCAATAATCTACCGAAATCTATGTACAGAACCTGTGATTGAGAAATCAACCAAGTGGTTTACGAGTAGAGCTTAACGAGGCTGAAGCTCTGGAACGGCCGGTAGAACTTGAACAGGTTCCCGAAGATGAACGCCGTCGTGCCGGCGCCGGCGCCAGCGTCGCCGGCGTCCTTCCTCGCCGCGTCGTCCCCGGCGGCGAACGGGTTGTTCTTCACCCTCAGCGTGGCCTCGCCGATCTGCGCGCGGATGGCCTCGATGGTCTTGGCCTCCACGGGGTGGCCCTGCGGGTCCGACAGGTAGAACGTGTCCACGGCCTCGCCGCCGGAGGACGAGATCTCGGCGCGCCGGATGGTGAGCCCGTTCTCCCGGAAGATGCGGGTGATGTCGGAGAGCAGGCCGGCGCGGTCCCCCGTGCGCACCTCCAGCTCCAGGCCCTCGGCGGTGCGCCGCTCGATGGCGGCCTCCAGGCACCGCACCAGCCGCCGCCGGTCGGCCTCGCACCGGACGGCGTGCCCGTCGACGTGCCGGATGTAGTACTCCTGGTACGCGCCGCCGCCGGGCTCCGCGCTCACGGTGCCGTGGTGCACCACGTACTCCATGTCCGTGATGGTGCACACGGTGTCGAACAGCAGCTTGGGCCGGTCGCGGCACCGCACCACCACGGCCGTGTACCCGCGCTCCTCGCACGCCGTCACGGACACCTCCGTCCGCGCCCGTCCGGCGGCGTCGGCGTCGGCGTCGGCCGCGGCGTGCCCTCCCCGGTCGTCGAACATCATCTGGTGCA
This sequence comes from Panicum virgatum, assembly GCF_016808335.1. Classification (NCBI taxonomy): domain Eukaryota; kingdom Viridiplantae; phylum Streptophyta; class Magnoliopsida; order Poales; family Poaceae; genus Panicum; species Panicum virgatum. The sequence goes on along the minus strand of NC_053151.1, from coordinate 25,663,949 downwards.
GCCGCCGCTCCTTGTGCTGCGCCTGGCTGCCCGCGCCGCCGCCGGCGCGCACGTCGCTCTGCCCGCGCAGCAGGTTGCCGAGGCGCGCGCTGATGTCGGCGATGCGGCCGGCGTCCTCGATGGCGCCGCCGGACTCGGCGTCCGTGACGTGCACGACGGCCGCGATGCGCGTGTTGTGCGTCCACAGCTCGGCGCTCTGGACGGCGCAGCCCATGACGACGAGCACCGCGCACACCTCGGAGAGCAGGCCCGGCCGGTCGGTGCCCGTGAGCTCGATGGAGGTGTACTCCTCCGACGGCACGATGCCCACCGTGTTGCGCGCCTCCGGGTAGTACCAGTCGTCCGCCTCCAGCGTCTGCCCGGCAGCAACGCAACTCGATCAGAATTCAGAATCAAACCCAAGAAAAAGAAACATCATCCGAGAACATGCGAAATTCAGTGGACGAACCAGAGGATTGATTACCTTCTGGATGTAGGAGATGGTTGAGGCGTCAACTACCTTGTTGCCATCACGGTCGGTGACATTGAACACTGAAAGATTAGAAAGGAATTAGAATCCAACTTTCTTTTTTTTTTCAGTTTCAGACAGGAAGATTCAGAATTCGTCAGAGTGACAAAGTAACATGGTGATTGGGTACCGACCGTCCATGAACCAGCTGCCGTCGGAGGAGAAGTATGCCTTGCGGATGACGAGGTTGAGGTCGGCGATGACCTGGACGACGGCGAGCAGCGTGCCGTGGCTGTTCACGCTGTCCACCCGGATCACCGTCGCGTCGTCGGAGGCATCGTTATCGATCACGACCCTGTTAATTTTGCACGGCACATGTCAGTAATCAATGAACAGAGAAATCCAAGCAACAAAACAGAACAAAAGGAAAGGAGGCGGAAGAAAGAAAAGGAAGGTTTAAATCCTATCTCCTCTGTTCTTTAATGTCCAGAACAGAGCAAGGATGGAAGAGAGCAAGAACAGAGGACCATGCTTCTCTGTTCTTCAAGGTTTGAGCATACCAAGAAGCAAACGGATTGAACGAAATCGATTACAAAAATTTTCTTGTAAAATTGAAATCTTGGGGGAAAAGCTAGGATTACCGGACAAGAAACAGCGGTTTAAACAAGAACTGCATAGCACAAGAAGGCTTAAACAAGAACCGGATAACACAAGGAGCTGATGGAAGCTGGCATAGTCAAGTCCGAGAGCCTTTCTTTTATATTTCTAAAATGAAAATTCTTGAACCCAGAGAAGCAAAAGGAGAAAAAAGTTGAAGAAATGAAAAACAAAAGGCAGAAAACCGATTCTCGATCGATCACCTGGGCGGGTTCATCCCCCGGACGAGCTTGGCGTACTCGTCGTGATCGTCCATCCTCGCCGCCGCCGCCGCCATGAGAGCCATGGAGATGGCGCCCTCGCATCAACAGCTTCAGATACGCAGGCAAGAAGTGGTCACGGCGCAGGCAAGAGCTGAGCTCCTGCTCCCTTTCTCAAGTTCGTTGTGCCGGCCTGGCAGGGACAATTCTGCTCTGGGACTGATGCGCTCCTCTGCGTGTCTAGCCGGGTAGCTCGCTATATATATCAGTCACGATGCTGCTAGGTGTTTGCGTTGCTTCACCTGATGATCCCCTCTATTTTTCCGATAAATTTTTTATGTCCTTGCTGTTGCCCCTCGTGTTTCATTTGCTGAATTTGCGACTTCTTTAAATGGAAAAAACAATTCGGAGGCGGTACCTGTCAGGATCTAAAGTGCAAAGATATTTTAGACGCTACTTGCTCTCTCAGACCTTTCTCCATTCTTTTTACATAGCTAGTGCCTAGTAGTAGTTCTACTTACATCCCAGTGATAGTAGCTCCCATGATGTACAATGGTTTACAAGATCAGTGGATATGACTCCTGACGAACTTCTCTATCTTATTCTTTTTGCAGAATGTTTTGTAAATTTCATTGCTCGACTGTTTATTCATCCGAATTTGCAAAAGAAAACTTGTTATTCGTTTTTATATAACTTGTGAAGTTTTAACTCTATAAAGAGTAGATGAATCCACGTTCTCATAAAAAAAAAGAGTAGAAGATTGATCAGTCTAGTACTCCAGTGATCCAACAATCTGCAGGATTAAGAAAAAACTCGTAATTAGGTAACTGAGACGTTCTCTTGGAAAATGTCGCTGAAAATACATCATTCCACGTGTCATTATGGTTAGCTGGTGATTGGTGGCTGGTGAGGCCGTTATTTTCCTACAGTGATGCTCCAACACAAAACGGTACGGTGCAACTCATTGATTAATGTCTTCTTAGCATTTCAATCATGAATAAAATGAAGAAATGATGAGGGTGGCTCCCCACCCTCCCCAACGCCTGGTAGGTACGCAAATTCCTTAATCCGGGATTTCGGCAATCTTCAAAACTTATTTTGACTACCCTTTGTTAAAGAACTTTGAATCATCCAAAGACCAAAGACACAGCTAGGGCCTATCACAGCTAAGACCAAAGATCAAGTAGCTCTTTGGTTGGCTTGGAGAACTTCTCTGGTGTGTATGGCGATCTTCTTTGCTCCAGCAAGTACAAAATGGCCGGGGTGAGGTATATATATAGGCCACCAACACGGAGTAGCCATTTGTAGCCATTATGCACTTTTCTACGTAGGCATCGGTTTAACCAGTGCTATGCGTCGGTTCAACCGGTCACTAATGGCTTCAAATTAGCCCGTTGGCCTTCCTAACACGCTACCACACTAATTCAGTAGCCATTGGTTAAACCGATGCCTTTGTGTCGGTTTAACTGGTCTTCAAGTTTTCATCTCATCTTGACGTGTCATTACACCGATATCTTGCTTCGATGCACCGTTGGTTCAACCGGTGCTGAAGACTACGCTGCTGCACCCTTGACAGGCTCTCTGGACAATAGCACTGTGAATAGACTGATGCTTTATCTTGGCACCATCGGTTTAACCGGTGATTAAGAGTTTCTTCACTTCGTCAAGCATTGCACAGTACATTTCACCGATGATTGATTGCCAGTTTAACCTGTGCATGGTCATCGGTTTACCGGTGCTTATGATTTTTCTTGTTCTTGTCTAACTCGCCACGGCTGTCATTTGGACACCTCGAATATATCCTCTCTACTTTTTAACTATGGCTTCAACATCTCGATAGTGAATTGGACACATATGAGTTCATCCATGGAACCTAAAAATCCTACAAACTTGATCTCACAAATTTGTTAGTCTCATTGATTACGTTGTCACTCGATCACCAAAATCACAAGAAATAGCCTAATGGGCCATGCTTGTTGCAAACTTTGGATCATCCAAAGTCCAAAGACACAGCTAGGGCCTCTCACAATATCCACGTACGAAAAACTAAAACTAATGATGATTGCAAAGTTAGGCCATTAGAAATATTGATTGTACTAATTAATTAATATAGATCGAACATGTAAATATTTAAGTACATGTTTTGATACCAACACGAAGATTTCCAAACTAGTACGAGTTTTCGTCAAGACGTGGTTCATACAACCATAGCCACATGTTTTTCCTGGATCAATTTCAAAGAAACCCTAGCCACTCTCATCCTCCCTGGCTTTTCATAAAACCCAAAAGCCATTCCAATTGCCCATATCCTTTATTTTTCTCGAGTCTTTGCTGAAGGAGGATTAGCTTGGGCGGCCACCTTCCACACACATTGGTGGAAATTAATTCATTGTGTTCGGCTGGTGGTGAGGCTGGAGCTGGAGCTGGAGTGCTGTGAGAAAAAAACACTGTTACCTGCCTGGTGGCTGGAAGCTGGAGCTGGAGGGATGTGAGAGGGAAACACTGTAGAACTGGAGGCCTCACCACCAGCCGAACGCAGTGAATGAATGTAATCAGGTTGGCTAAATCTCCTTTTCTTTTCTTTTCTTTTTTCCTTTTTCTATGTGTGTGGTGAAAGCAGCCGTGAGGACGAGTAGGAGGAGGAGGTTGACGGCAAAGGCCAAAGGCGGTCGCTGTTGTCCATTAGAATCTCGTAGAGTCCTCGGGATCATGGCCTGCGACCTAGTTTTGGCAGCTTTGTGACATGCACACGCACGCTTGCTTGCTTCATAATTCAGTGACTTTTGTTTGGTTTATTTAATTTGTGGCTCAATTTAGTCCGCTCCTTAAAAACACTTTTGTTTGGTAAATGAAGAATTTTGTATGGATGGTAGCTCTCCTGGAGTTTTCGTTAAGAAAACGCTACACACCTGAGTTTTGGTCAAAATCTTGCTGGGAAATTAGTCTCTAGGTGCGGTATTTTTGGATCACTTCAAGAGACGGCGTACCTTTTGTCCTAAAGAAAGGAGAGAACGCATCCTTCCAGAATTATTATCCAAATTAACCGAACCTTTATTAGTTCAAAAGCATCATGCCGGTCATCCGTGGTTTTGTCATGAAATGCAAAGATTTTGACAAACGTACTAGCATCTTTACCAACTTCCCTTTGTTTTCTTGCCCACAAAATTTATTACATTTTAGTATCCTATACTACTATAGAATTTCAGTAGTTTATGTTGTTTGATTTCTTGCTAACTTTAGTTAAAATATTTTTTCCCTTTACCTTTGTCGATCAATTATTCATTTGTCAAGGAATAGGCCAATGGTTTGTTGCTTGTTGTCCACAGTTTTTGGTCCTAGGACAGGCTTGGCATCTATCTCTTTGTCCCGTAGTAAATGCTGATTCTCTTGCAAAAAAAAAAACATTTGAAAAAAATTACGCACCTTTAATTTTAGTCACATTTTTGCAATGAACATTACTATTCAGGTTGTTTTACGAGACGCTATATTTCTAAAATTGTCATGTTAAGCACAATCGTTTCTATAGAATCGTGCTAAACAAAAATGAGTTTATTCTGAAATGCTAAGTTTATATTATAATATCTTTGATTTACCAGCAGACTTATTATCGTGCCCACATAAATTTCGTGTAATAATATATAGCAGCATGTACTCCTTTCATCAAGTTACCCACATAAACATGATTCCAGATTAACTAATTTCCATATAATAGTCTTGCCAAATAATATTGCCCAAGTTACCTCCTTTCATCAAGTCAAAAAGTACCACCTATGCCAGCAATGGCAAAAGCAACCACACCATGTTTTTATATGTTGACTGCAGAGTCTTGCAGTGGAGTACAAAAGTGATAACTCCAGAAACCTAACTTGCACGGCTAAGCAAGTCTAGGATTCTAATTCAGTGGCCAAATAAGTTGAACCCAGTGGCACTCTTTCCTGTCAGCCCGCATGTTTATCATTCGGTCATCTCTAATTGGTGGATGGATTAACCCTCCTAATTAATAAGGAATCTCTATGATGCCAAGGCAACTAAAGAACTGCCCCAGGCACCTTAATGGCTAAGCTAAACTATATATATGCGACTTAACACGCCTAATATTATCCTAAGTAAGGAATCTCCACAGTAGTGGTTTCTGTACCCAGGGGCACTATTCTGCTCAGCCAGTCAACCCACATGCCTCTTGGTTCAACAATTTCTGATTTTGCCCATGCACATCATGCTCCATGCTTTGTTGTTCTACACATATTATTTCTCATAATTGTATTTTTATAAAAAAATGTTAACAATAGCCTACTGAACCAACCAAAAGCATAGGTTTAATGGAGTCCATCCAGTCAAAAAATATTCTTCTGATCCTGTTTCAGCAGTTGGTCAAGCAAAAGTCGTTCAAGTGGTCATCATTTATGAAGAATTTTCTCTTTTCTTGACCTGAAAGAGCCCCTAGCTTCCAGGATGAAGCTTGCACCGGAGGGCAAAGGATAAGCCTGTCTTCTTTTCAATTCCATCCACATACAATACAACAAGTGGCTCGATCATTAATCAAAACACGTACGGGACCAAACAACATGTTCAGTTTTGTTATAAAAAGATTCAGAAAAGAAAAAATATTAATGAAAATCTACCTAGCTGCAGTAAGTTCGGAAAATCAAGCAGCAGCTGGTAGTTAAGATTAATCAATCCAAATAATATAAGTTTGCAAACTATACACTTCCCTTGACAGCAGCCTCTCAACCTACATTTTTTTTAAAGATAAAGAGCCTCTCAACCTACATGATTCATCCGCCAGCTGGGAGAGCAAGTTTCATGCCGGATACAGTATGCACTTCGATAGTATATATGTTCCTCACTACTACAAAAAGATTTGTAGGAGCGGATAAAAAAGTATTTTTAGGGACCGATGGCTCACCCAACCCCTGCTTTTCGCAGCTAAAATAGTTGTTTGCAGGGGCGGGTACGCCATCCGCCCCTGAAAATGCATTTATAGGGGCGGGTGACCCACCCCTACAAACCTATTTCCAGAGGCGGGTAACACCACTGCCCGTCTCTAAAAATGGATTTGTAGGGGCAGGTGAGGCGGTCACCCGCCCCTACAAATAGAATAAAAAAATAAAAAAGCTGGCTTGCAGGCCGCTGCGTGCGGCAGCCGTGCACGCTGCTCGCGCACTGGTGGCCCGCAGGCCGCCGCCTGCGAGCCACTCGCCGCGCACCGGGCCGCCCGCTCGCCTGCTGCTGGATCTTGGCCCGCCGCGGCTGGATCTGGCCGCCCGAGCTGCGAGCTGCCCCCACCGGATCTGCGGGCGAGCGTGGCCGGCGGCGACAGAGCTCATGGTGACTGGCTGCAGGAGGCCCGCTGCGCTCGCCAGCCGCCGCGCCCGCTGCTCTGGCCGCCATGGAAAAGAGAGGATGAGATGGAGAAGAAAGAAGAGAGGATGTGCTGTTGCCTGCCTATAGAAATAATGGGGGAGAGAGAGGCAATGGAAAGAGAGAGCTATATACTGAGAAATAGAGAGAGGGTGGGCCCGGCGATCCGGGAGCATTTGATTGAGCCAATGGCGTGGCAGCTTTGCTCATCATGGGGATTCCTACCACCACACTTTCACCTCCATTTCTAGGAGCCGGTAGGAGGGTCACCCGCCCCTAAAATTGGATTTGTAGGGGCAGGTGAGAACTCCATCCGCATTACAAATAATTTTTCAATTTATTCTAAAAAATTGTTTAGTTCATTAAAAATAGCAAAGTACATCAAAAAAATATAAATTTTTTCATAAGCTTATTGAGACCTGTATAATTTAGGAAAACTACACAAAATCTAATTCGAGTGTCCATATTAGTTCAATATGTGGAAATTGCAATGAATAGCTCCCGCACTAACTTATCTCATACAAGTTTAGACTAACTTTATGTTTTTCAAACAATTAATTATTAGATACAATGAAATACATTTATCTTTTTTTTTCTAGTTTTGTAGGTTAGAATAGTCATATTGTATAAATTTTACAAATTTTCAAAATTATTTGCTATTTATTTTGAATTAAATAATTTTTCAGAATAAATTGAAAAAATATTTGTAGTGGCGGGTGACGCCATCACCCGCCCCTATAAATGCATTTCTAGGGGCGGATGGTACCACCACCCGCCCCTAAAAATATTTTTCTATTTTATCTAAAAATTTATTTAATTATTTATATATAGCAAAACAAATTAAAAAAGTGAAACTTCTACACTATGGTTATTGTGAACTATAGAAACATAAAAAATATGCCAAGTATATTTCAGTGTATATAAAAGTTAAGATTGTGGAAACTTTAAAGTATGACTTGAGTTATATTAGATACTATATAGTTATAGCTATTAGAGGACTTATAATATTTTTTTTGTACCATTAGATGACCTTAAATGAAAAAGTTGTCAACTTCAAAGTTTTAGACCTAGTAATTTTCTATAATTTTGGTATAAAATTTGACTTAATTCGAGATGATATCAAAAAGTTATGAATTTTTTTGTGTGGAACCATTTGTAGGGGCGGGCCATGCCATCACCCGCCCCTAAAATGGATTTGTAGGAACGGGTGAGGCTATAACCCGCCCCTACAAATGCTACCATTTTTAGGGGCTGTTTATGGCGTCACCCGCCCCTAAAAATGCTATTTTTAGGGACGGGTGAAGCCATGAACCGCCCCTAAAAATGGCGCTCGTGCCCCGCTCCTAAAAATGCTTTTCTAGGGGCGGGGCGGATGCTACAGTAACCCCGTTCTATTTGTGCAACGGGTGAAATTTTGGTCCGTAAAAATACTTTTCTAGGGGCGGGTCGGATGCTACATTAACCCCGTTCTATTTGTGCAACGGGTGAAATTTTGGTCCGTCCCTAAAAAAAATCGGGTCATTCCTACAAATCGTTTTTGTAGTAGTGCCTTCTTCTGATCTAGTTGTAGAAAATGGGAAGAGTCATCATACATCCTTACCATATTATTAAGCGAGTTTTAATTAACATTCTTAAACACATGTCACTTTCTGGCTACTGATGATGATCACCGTCACAGGATTCCTGGCTAGCTCTTTCTGCCACAGCGACCAACATCACGTGTCCAGTTCCTAAAGGACGCCGAAGGCACATACCCATACACAGTAACCACTGTAGAATCATGACGACCTCTCCCGTGAAAAGTGTGGCGCGCTGGGCTAGCTTCGAGAGAACGCCTGCAAGCTAGCTACGTGTGCGCACCCTGCAACCGCCAGCGGATCATGGCATCAGTTGGCATCGTCGCTCTCAACCTTTTGTTACCAAATCAAGGTGACATTATCACTCCCTGATTAACTACTCTACATAGAGTCTTCTGCTAGCTAGGCCGCCGGACACCTCATCGGCTAACCAGCTTCTATCAGCAGCAGCGGCGGCGGCTACATATATATAGTGACCGGCGACGAACCGTGCCCGCACACGTGAACGGCCCGCCGAGACTTCTATGTCTCGATGCGATCGCGATGGAAAACTTGATTATCTATTCTCCTTTTTTCTGATAATTAACTTATTTGGGTCGGGATGCCTCAATAAAAATTTTATAGCATTGAATTCTATGTTACATCATCCATTTTGCCGATACGGTGAGGAGAGAGAATGAGGAAGAGTTTCATAGGATGAGCGTTGAGTTAAGCCCCGTGAAAGTTAGTCAATACAGTTATATAGTTCTCAATCTTAATAATTGCGCTATAAAATTACGCACTGAGACTGGACTAATAAACACCCAAAGACGTTTGACGTTTGTAGGGCGACTCGGGCGGACGCACAGCCACCCGCCGCCAGCCGCCCCTTCCCTATCCCCCCTTGCTGCTGTGACATCCCGACCCAGGGCTTAATAGGATTAATAGGATACTCATACCAACAAGTTGCAACTTCTTTTCCGGAAGCCGATAACGAAACAACTCCGAGGTCAAGCGTGCTTGACTCGGAGAAATTAGTGACCGACCGGGAAGTTCTGGTGTTGGACAAAGTGCGCAGAAAAGACTGGTGTTGGTCTGTGAGAGTAGTCTATATCCTAAGTTAAGCTGCCAGATGTAAGCGGGCCCGGCCTCGGGGAGGCGGGACGTTACAGCTGCGCCGCCGCCGGAGCCGGCCGCCGGAAGTTCGCGCGGCCCGCGAGGAGGACGGTGGCGGGACAGCCATCTCCTCCCCTTCACCTAGCGGACGCGGCCGTAGGAGGTGCCATGGGAGGCTCGCCGGCCGGCCGGTGTCGGTGCAGGCGGCTCCGGCGAGGCCGGATCCGGGGCCTCCGGGGCCGGATTCGGTGGCCGCGGTGGTGCGCGTCGCCCTGCTGCGCGTGATGGAGCCCTGGGGTCGCCGAGTTGCGCGTGGTAGGGCCCTGGGGTCGCCGTCGCTACATCCCCACGATGTGGCACCCTCTCGGTGGCGGCGCCCGGCGAGTGAGGTCGGCGTGGTCTGCGCCCTCGGCGTGCAGAGGTCCTGTGCGGCGCTGGGGTCTGCGACGAGGGCGGGCGCCGGCGCGGGTGGCAGCCGGCGGCCGCTGAGCTCCAGATTTGACTGCCTGGCGCGCGGGACGGGCGCCGACGACACGGGCCCGGTGCTGGCCGAGCGCTGGCGTCATGGAGGAGGTGCGGACTCGGTGGTGGCCTCACGCAGGCGTCGGGGAGGCCGGTTCCGGTGTCCGCGGCTCTGGTTCTGTGGCCTCAGCCGGCACGGGGTGGCGTGGCCTTCCGGCGGTGACGACTTGAGCTTGGGTTGGCGTAGGCGGCGCCTGGCTGGCTTCGTTCTGGTGCGGCAAGATGCGATGGCACCACAGCGGCGCCGCCCTCGGTGCGCGTTCCGGGCTAGGCGCATGCTGTGCCTTGGGTCTGGATGCTCTGGGCGAAAGTCCTGGCTGCCAGTCATGCTGACGGCGATGACGGCAGCACCTTCGGGTGTTGTTCTCCCCGTTGGGGGCGTCATTTTTGAGCTCCACCCACCTTTGTTTGGGGTTATCTGGGCGAAAGCCCAGTCCAGTTCCTGGACGGACAACGGCGGCGCCATTGGCGTCGTGGCCTCCTTGGAGGTGTCGCTCCTTGAGGCCCAACACAGTCTGGAATTGGCGGCTGAGGGTGGTGATGGCGATGTGCAGGAGGATGAGCTTCAAGGGGGTTGCCAAGCTCACGTGACGGTGTCTCACTGTTTTGGCGACGTCCAGAGGTTGCTTCATGGTTGTTAGTTTGGCTGCAGGCAGCGGATCACGGCGGCTAGCGCGGCTTAGCGGCTGTCAGTTCGGTGTGGCCCAATGTCTGAAGGCGGCGCTTGTAGCAATGGCAACGTGGGACAACTTGGCTTGCAGCGGATTACGGCGGGTGGCTCAGCTATGCTGTAGTCACTCCGGCGTCGTTCATCGTCGAAAGATGGCGCAAACGACAACTTTGGTTTGCTGCCATGATGACGGAAGCTACGTGCGTGTGCAGTGCAACGAGTTGCTGTCGACCGATGGGGCGCAGTTCGGCAGTTTGATGGAGATCTGGGAAACAGGGCAACATTGTTCATCTTTCCGACGGCAATTCTATAGAAGGATCCGTGACATGGAGTACTGAGGCGGACGCGGCGAGGCCCCCGCGTACGGTGTCTTCAGCGTGGCGATGAGAGGTGGTGTCCAACGACGGGCGAGGCGAGGCCCCCGTGCGTTGTGTTTTCGCAATGGCGACTGCGAGGCAGCCAGCGAGAGGTCCAGATTCTGTGGTTCCACTCCGTCGGACGGTGGATTCCGTTGCAGCGGCACTATGGCGTCGGGTCCTGCATGGCGGTAGCCTGCTCGGTGTAGGGCTGTCTGTTTCTCTTGTTTTTCTATCGGTGTTGGATCGTGCCTTGGTGGCGACTTCACGTGTAGGAGAAGGTTGCTTGTCGCACCGGCTTGGCTTAGCTCGGCCATCATTGCCTATAAGAGTGGTCTTGACCGCGCTCCAATCCAACTGGTCAGGGCCTCTCGAGGTCGTTTCGAGTTTCTCCTCGCGTTGATGACCCAATCCAACCGGGTGAGGTGCGTTGTGGTCCCCGTGTTGACGTCCCAATCCAACCAGGCGATTTCTTCTTTTTTTCAGTTTCTTTTTGTTTTCCTAGCTATGGCCTCCCAGGACTGTAGACTTGTATTTTTTTCTCTGCTATATCATTGAAACTCGCACTATCTCGTGCGGTTCGTTCAAAAAAAAAAGACGTTTGACGTTTATGGTAGGCGCGAATCCAGTCCTGGGACTCAAATCCAGCGTGGTAAGGTAGGCGCAAACGAATCCAGTCCCGAGACTCAATCCGGGTGATGAGCGTGTATTCATCAACCAAGCCTTGTTGTCTCTTAGCATAGGGCTGGGGCTAGCTACATACTTAATTTTTAAGATAATTATATAGTATAGGACATGTCTGGTCAACCCATGATGGCTATTAAAAGCTAATTATTGTTTCCCGGTCGGATCTGACGTGGCTAGCTGGCGAGGAGATGAGCGATCCAGCTAGCTGGCGCCCCCGACAGTGGTTGAGCGGCTCGACAAGGACCCGGCCGGCCGAGCACTTTTTTGGCTGCAGCGGCGCGCGGCGGCAAAGATTAGTTCATGTAATGCTATGTAGTAGGACTGTAGGAGTATACTGTTATTTAACTTGGCGATGATCCAACAAAGCTTTATTTGACGCCTATCTACAGCAATGGTAGGCTCGAGAGCATAGTGACGACGTACTGCATGCCATCCGTTCCAACGGTGCGGGTGATGAGGTCATGTGCACGTCACCGTTCACGCGGAGGCTTAGCGTCAAAACGAAACACGCCCCGGCCCATTATTTTACGCAATCATTAAGGCCAACTTGTAGTAGGGAGAAAGCTACGCATGAGCTGCAAAATTATCAGGAAAATCTTGGTGGTGATGCATGATAGCATTAGCAGAAACGCTCCCTGATGACCCGCTCTCTAATTCTTTTCAAAGCAACCCATTAAAGATGAGATTTCCTTTGGTCTACGCCTGCTAATGGGGTTGAACCCACCCCAAATCCGCCCCTACCCATATTTCAAGAGCCCTAACTACCACCCGCCCCGACCCACCCCGTCGGCCCAATGCCCCAACCCGCCCCAACCCGAAGTCACGATGGAAGATGATATGCGACTTACGTGCCGATCTACTACCATAGCGCCCCAACCCGTCCCAACCCGTCTATGTCGTCAACCCAACCCGCCCCAACCCATTTCATAGTGTCACCCGTTTCCACCCATCCAATAGTACCCGTATTAAAACCCACCCAAAAAACCCATCAAGCTCCGCCCCATTAGCAGGAGTACTTTGGTCACACACAAGCACGTACAGTTTGATTAGCTGCAGGCACCTTGCTTAAATCGTTGTCTGACGTGGCCGGCCCCATTTGGATGAATATATATGGTGCGTGCGTGTGTGTGTGTGTGTGTGTGTGTGTGTGGTATCAAAATCCGAAGGGTTTGTGGTTTCTAGGTCAATGCAGTACATGATATCCGGAATCAAAAGCCAGCTCAAGTGGCGAATGGGCTATCAGGCTATCAGCCAGATAACATCATGGCCGGCATGAAATGGTATAAAATTAAACGTGGAGATAATTATTGTTAATTGCATTGTGGTTGGACCTGATGCGCACACAACACAGCTTTAACGATTATTAGCAGATAGATAGCAACAACTTTTATCTTTATCCTTAATGATTATTAGCAGTTTTTAAATAAAATATGCGTGATTCACATGTGCATAACCCACATGCCAACGGGAAGGTGAGTAAGAGGATTCTATTTATTCCATCTCAATTTTCCAGTGCTCATGCTTGCTTCTACGTACTAGAAGCACTACTACAAAAAGATTTTTAGAGGCGGGTAAAAACTAGTGTCGAGCTATGATTTTTTTGATAAAATATGCACACTTGTATCACCTCGATTCGAACCACCGACCTCAAGCCTCGCGCGTTCCTTTCTTACCACCAAACCACACATGCACTTGTGACTCACAAGATATGGTATTCTTTATGTTAATCCTGAAGTTGATTGTAGGGGCGGGTGACGCCACCACCCGCCCTACTAATATTTTTTTAACTTATTATGAAAAATCATTCAATTCATTAAAAATAGCAAAATACTTTTTAAAAATATGATTTTTTTACTAGAAACTTATTGCAACCTGTATAATTTAGAAAAATGCCAAAAATCTAATTTGAGTGTTCATATTAGTTCAAGGTGTAGAAACCACAATGAATTCCTATACTAACTTATCCCGTATATTAGTAGAGCTCCGCCTGCGGCGCGGCGTCAAGCTCCGCCTGCAGCGCGGCGTCAAGCTTTGCCTGCGGCGTGGCGTCGAGCTCCGCCGCGATGTCAGGCTCCGCCTACGGCGCGGTGTCGAGCTCCGCCGCGAGCCCGCGACGACGACACCTCCACCGTGCTGCTCAACGCGCGGAGCCTCCTCACCATCTTCTCACGCAGTGCTGGCCAACGAGCTCGCCTCGAGGCTGGGCAGGGACGCGGCGGCCTTCCGCGGCGGCGTCGACCTCCGGGAACGGGGCGACGCCATGGACCGCGGCGTCCGCGACCTGGAAGCGGAGAGGATGCGGCTGGAGGGTGTCCTGACGGCCAACCTCGCCCACCACGGCCACCTGCAGCTCGGCGTCAAGTTCGGCCGCGGCGTCGAGCTCCGCCGGTGGCGGTGTCAAGCAGGGCAGGAACGGAGTAGGTAGAGTCTAGATTTTAGAGAGGCTGTTGGTTGCCCATCCTTGAAAAAGCTAAATGACTAAGAAAATGGCTAGCTAAATATGCATTTGGTTAGTCTGATTTAACTAAATTGTTGGAGATGCTCTAATCCCACGCACTGCACGGTGCCTGTCACGGCCATGCATGAGGGGAAATCTCATCGATCCCGTCGCCTTGAATAATAAATGGACCGGCGGCGGCCAATGAATCTGCTGGCTAGGTAGGAAGGACGACAGTAACGTGCATCGGTGCATGAACCAAAAAAGAACACTATCTAGCAGATAAGGTATGTATACACATGCAGCACGACTACTTTTTGTTAACTCATTCGAGAAATCAACTAACTGTACAATTCTTTCAGTTGTAGACGTCCATACAAGAAATGACACTCTAATTAATCTCTCAAATATGTTTATCTATTAGGGAAAAATTCAGTTTACGCTCTCGAACTATCACAATATTGCATCAACTACAGAACTAGATAGCATAGACCATCCAACAGTTCAAATCAAACAAATTTGATTTCTTATTAGGTGGCTTCGAATGCGGTTTTCCATTTTGTGATAATTTAAATTATTTAAATTTAATCTAAAAATTCATAAACAATTTTTTAAATAAAAAAGATATGAAATGGGTATAATATTTTTCTAAAAATGTAAGCTTTCTATTGGTAGCAATATTTGTTAATTATTCTAAACTGATTTTCTTACGTTCATAATATTTAGTTGCTTGTAGTTATGTCTATTATTTTTAAATAACAAAGATTCAAATAGAGCAATAATAGATAGGTTACATTTTGGTACTAGTTTCATATTTTTTAATTTAAAATAAATTAGATTTAATTTTTTAGATCTAATTAATTTTTTAAGAAAAATATAAAACCACCTTCAAAACCATCCAAGCCAAATTTGCCCAATTTTGACAAGTGGATGGCATCTCTTATATAGTTTTATAGTTGAAGGTTGTAAATCGAATTTTTATGATAATTCGAAAGTGTAAATCAGACTTTTCCCTGTATATTACTAGAATTAATAAAAGGTGCATGCGTGTTTGTAAGTATATTCGTCTATTGTTTTTTCTATTTCTATATTTCTATATACTATACAAATTGAAATAATTGAAATCTTTTCTCATCTCTCTCATAGAGATCCCACTTGTCAGATCTAGATGTTTGATGAAATGAGGTGGTGACCCATTTTTTGATAGAAGAAAAATGATTCCACCGAAATAATTTCCTATACCCACTTCTTGTACCCACGTACTACTTTTTCTTTGGCGTGCATTTTACTTTTCTTTGCACATGCATTCACTCATAATTCACATCATTATTTGTTTTAAAAGGATTTTGAAAGAAAAAGAAAGATGTGCATTATATTATTTTCTGAAGTAAAATAAATGACGTTGCTTGATGGAAGGAAAATTAAGGTACATACATTTTCACTAGTCTTTATAAAAGTATAGAAAAATATTTGTGTTTGGGACCGTCATCTGACGTGCCTCCCCAGCCGCCCTACTTGCCTTATCTATCGTCTTTGGTTACCAGGCCATGTGCAGGGATGGAAATGGAATCAGCCTCCGCATCCGTATCGGTACGCGCCGGGAATAATCCCCTCCAATTTGCTGGAAGGTAATGATATTAGCATATCTGTTGCCTTCTTTGTTCGTGAGAGCGACGGCGACGAGACGAGAGGATAAGCACGCGTGCGTGCGCGCAAAGTGTCCGTGCAGATCACCACGTAGTGCTAGTAGTGCGCCTAATTTTTTTTCATATATATATATATATATATATATATATATATATATATATATATATATATATGTATGTATGTATGTATGTACTCCTACGTATGTCGTTTTGTGCAGTGGGTGAGAGTGGGATCTGTTTGAATGTACTGAAATTGAGTATTAACCTTTAGCATCTATTAGTACTCGTACTCTCTGGTTAAAGTTTTTAATCTTAGCTAAAGTTTAGCCAAACATATTTTTAAAACTCCATTTTGGATTGACTAATGACTGGTGCTAAACTTTATTAGTATTTTTGAGCATTTTTTTTGCGGGTAATTTTTGAGCATTAGTATTTGGATTCAAACATCCCTAGCATGCGTACGTGCAGCTGCCACTCTTATGCTCGATCCGGTGCTTCTGCAGCCGCAGGTGCAGGTAAGTTGGCAGTATTAGCGCGGAAAGATTCTCTTCGAGTATCCGATTCTAACGCTGCCAGCCGGTAGGCCATCATCATATCTGATCATGCTGGCTCTTCTTCTGCAGGGTAGTGGATCGATCCGACCCAGCCCCCAGCTTTCCATACGTGGACGCCTATCCGATCCATACACGCATTCCAGCTAGCTAGCTTTTCACAAATATCTTCCCGGCCGTGCTTAATTTACTTTAACTTTCTGTGATGCATCCACACTGACAGTGCTGATGAGGTGAAGTGGAAATGACTTGTTGGGCGTAAAGGGGTCGCGGAGAGATCTGCCTGCTGGTTTATTATT
Organism: Panicum virgatum; assembly: GCF_016808335.1. Lineage (NCBI taxonomy): Eukaryota > Viridiplantae > Streptophyta > Magnoliopsida > Poales > Poaceae > Panicum > Panicum virgatum. The sequence goes on along the minus strand of NC_053151.1, from coordinate 25,647,443 downwards.
ATTTTTAAATAAAGGCCACATTATATAAAAAGAAGAAGCATTCGTACATAACGTGCCGAAGCGAACACAACCACCACACAAACAACGCACGCAAACAACACACACAACAAAACAATACACCGCCACAACCTGGGAGAGGAGTCAAAAGTAAGCCATCGCAAACCGCGCCGTCGTCACCAACGCTGTGCCACGCCAAAAATCACAACCCGCTGCAAGCTCAAGAGGCCACCTGAACTCCTCCACCATGGGCTATCACCATCAAGCCGCACACACACGATCGTCGATCCCTCTGCTCTGGCATTGCTTCGGCAGAACACTCCTGTCGCAGCACCAATGAAACCACCGATCCTGGCCACTCTGCGTGGGGGCCTCGCCTCACCCACCACCTCACACTCCTCTGCCAAGGACTCAGATACTTGAGACTGCTCTGAGAGCAACACCTCCGCCCAGCCGTCACCGAGATCACCACTGCACCAAGCGCGCCAACTTGAGGCTACACACCCATGGGCCCTCTGCACCTCCCTGCTAACACGGGCCAAGCGTACCACCACAGTCGCAACGCACAAGGCAACACCACCAGCTGACCACCACCACTGCCACAGATCGAGACGGGTCTCCAGATGCGGCGCCTCTAAGAAGGGCACGATGCCAATGGCGCCATCGTCGCACATCCACAGCGGACCGGGTTTTCACCCTGGGATCCCCGTGCTGCAAGGACATGGTAACCCTCAATGGTGCCCCCAGCGGGAAAAGCGACGCCCCGAGGGCGCCGCCACCATTAGGGTTGGAAACGAAAATAAAAATTTTCGATTACCGGGAATCGTTTTCGAGATTTTACCGAAATTCTGGTGTAAACGAAAATGAAAACAGCTACCGAAAATACGAAAACGAAAGTGGTATTTTTATCCGAAACTGACCGTTTTCGAAAATTACCATATTTATCCGGTAATTTACCGCCGGTATTACCGTATTTGAAATCCAGTCCAACACATGCTTTTCCCGGCCCAATAGCTCGCGGAGGTTCAGCTGTAGGCATAGGCAGCCTGCGGCCCTGCACTAGTACTATTCTTAATGGCATGCTAGTCTATATTTAAGTCTCTATTTGAATTTGGTTAATGATTATTTATGACTATGTCACTTGTGCTGTGTGCAACTTTGTGCCATGCCATCGTGTATGCTACTATGTGTCAGTTATCACGGATTGGTTCGATATTTGGATTAATATCTTAATCGAATCTTTACTACTTGCATATGAGATGTGTCAAGTCATATAATTAATATTATGCTCTATTGTTTGATATGTTTTTCGTTTTTAAATATCGTTTTGATGGGTTTCGACCGTTATCGATGTGTTCTCGGCCGTATATTTCCGTTTTCGAAATTACCGGAATACCGGCATCATTTTCGTTTCCGAAAATACCGTACCGCTTTCGTTTCCGATAAAAAAATGTGAAAGTGAAAATGGTGGAGTCTTTCGCCGATTGTTTCTGTAGTAGTGAAGTAAGATCACTTTACTATTTTCTTAATCTATCCTAAAATTTCTAAAGCGGCTAATAAATAGTAGTTTTTAATTATTTCAGATACCCCACAAATACATACATATAAAGGAATAAGTTTAGTTTTGGCCATCTAACTATCGCCGTAGTTTATCTTTAACTATCGAATTGCCCACCAGGAATTTTTGGTCACCTAACTATAAAACCGTTCATATTTAGCAATTGGATGGTTTTGGGGCGGTTTTGCTATTGTGAACACCATATGAAGGTGGTTCTCACCTTCCAACCCTCCACTCTCCTCTCTCCTCTCTCTTTCTCGTCTCCTCTCCCTCCCTCTCTTCTCTCCTATCCCTCTCCTCTCACCCTGTGCTGACCGCCTCCCTCCCCCGCGCCTCTCCAACTCGCTCGGTCGGCCGTGCTAGCTCGCGGCGGAGCTCCAGCTCGCCCGGCCGACCACGCTGTCCCATGAAAGAGCTTCTCTATCATCGACGCCGCCACTAGCAAGTAACTTCACAATGCAGTCCTTCTTCGCGTACCCACTAGGGCTCAAGGCCGGCACGACTGTGCCTTAGGAGAAGGAAGGGGATGACACAGGTGCCGCCTTGATGCCCATGGAGACCACGCCGCAAACTTGCTCTGCTTCCTGGCGTCCCACGCCAACGGCGAGAGGTGTTGTAGGAGAGAGGTGCTCCCGATGCGGCGGGATCTCGCAGCTAGCACCCATGGCCCGACGTGATTCAGCCCAATTTGCGAGGACGCTGGATCTCAATGCTTCCTTGGCGGGGAAACTTGCAGGTAGCGTTGACGACCAAAATTAGCATGACTGGGCGTATACGTACCAGTCTGACCGGTATGCATACACCAGTCAGACCGGCTGTGTCAAAATGTAAATTTGACTTCACCGTTGTGTAGATCTCATCGATGCATATATAGAATGTCCGATTTGGAGTTCGGATGAGAGAGTTATGACCTCAGTAAGACTGGACTAGACCCGGACCGGTCAGATATTGGCTAGGGTGGTCAGACCGGTTTAGATAGCCCAGACCGAGTTATGAGTTGTATTTTGACATGAAATTAATTAGGGTTTGATAGTCAAAATCAAAGAAAGATGATAGTTGGATGTCAATATGTTAGTTGTATTGGGATCTAAGATTTTATTGAGAAACTGTAAAAGTATCTCCTCCAATAACTTATGAAAGTGGTATTAGTATATCCTAATAATACATTATTGGAGTACTGTTGGAGATACTCTCCATAGTTCCATAAAAAGTGCAACTCTAGCACTTTAAAAAACTCTCACAAAAAAATGCAATTGTAGGCATTTTGGATCTTGCAAAAACCGTCCTAAAATTGCATACGCGCGGGCATGTGGACAACCACCGCCTGCGGCCTGCATCCAACGACCTCGAACCATACCGTCCGCTCATGTGACCGGCAGAGATCAGCAGATAGATCGCATCGCTCAGTTACAGTTAGGCTGGTCTATCTGCTACCTCTACTCTAACCATCATGAAGTCACCATCATCGGATCCCACTAGAACGACCAGCTCTTCCCGGACACATATATCTGGACCGACCTCTGCCGATGATGTCGCCGTCGTCTCCCAAACCAATCACGGAACAGCACGGTGCCTGTCGATACGATCGCCGGCAGGCAGGGGGGATCGTCGTCGGACGGCGCTAGATTGCTTCTCGGACCGGAACTGACTGACCAGCACACAACGGCTTCGACGACGATCCCTATCCAGAGAGTCTGTGCATGTCTGCTCAGCAAATATCCCACCCTCTCGTGCTTGACCTTTTCTGGCTCTTGCTTCCACACTGACAGTGCTACACATACAGCGACCGTTTCATGACCTCATCATTCAGATTGCAGACCATCATGACTTCATGAGATCACTTAGCTTGCTTGCTTGTTTGTTCATGTCGATCGACATGATAAAGGGTTCGGATCGACAGTACAGTCTAGACTGTACATGGCGGAATAATCTTATCATTCAGTTAGATACTTAGATATACAGACTTTCTGTTTGTTAGAAATAATAATTAAGAAATACTAGACCTTGCTTTGTTTGCGTGCAAGCTAAGTCAGCTAGAGCATGTAGCTCGTGGAGCTAGGCTGGGAGAGTCGTCATCATGTTCGTTCCTGGACCAAACGCAAGGCACACATGCTCAACGTGTACACATCACTCTGATGCGCACCGTGGCACGTACCCACCTGTACACTGAGAAAAGGACACGACGACGATGCCGCAGCCGGAAGCGTCCACGTAGGCGCGTATAAGCCACGCGCTGCTTGGATGGCGCTGACAAGACAGAGCGGTCTAAAGCTAGTATATCTGCTTGCTGGTGTACATGTTTTGGATAAGGATAAGGCCAGCGCGGCGGGGGCGTGAATGCCATGTGGCACACAAGACTAGCTACCAACACCGCCGTCGATCGAGCCACACACACACGGGGCGAGAAAGGGAAAGGGGCGAGGAGGCATGCAGGATTCTTCCTCCTCCTGATCTGGTTGGGCTGCTGATCTATCGGTGCAGCGAGAGCTGGGGGTTACACGTACGTGCAGGAACCGCGGTCGGACAAGGTGATGATCTATCTATTTCTTCCCTCACCTCACCTCGTGGTTCACGGCGAGGCGAGGCAGCGGGCGCACGCGCACACATGCACTCGCCCACACACCCACACCGCTCGATCGTTGTCGCGGACCTGGCCCCCGGCTCGCTCGTGCCGGCGATCCCAGCGCAGGAACCCGGCCGCAACGTGTGCGAGAGGATGGGAGCGAGACCCGGTCGCTAGCAAGCTCCCCGCCCCCGGTCCAGTCAAGTTACTTTTCAATTTTTTTTTGTGATTCAATCAAGTTACTTTTATGAAACAACTATAATATTACTAACTGTAGCTCTCTCTACACTGTCTTTCCAGAAAAAAAGAAGAAAAGAAACCCCTATTCCGAAGATGGATTCGTGCCTGAATCTTATCTCTGATCGGTCGAATCGGCCGTAGCTTTCGGATGATCGTGGCGGCGACCGTGAGGTTGAGACGAGAACATGCATGCAACAAGGTCGTCGCCCGTGGCGGCGCTGCCCTGAACCGTGAGTGTGCACTGCTACGTTTATTTCCTCTGCCGAAACTACACGTGCTGACGGGACACGCGCACGATGTACGCACACAGTATGAAAAAAACTAGACTTGCGGGGGGCAAGCTGCCCCCGCGGCATTACATTTAAGAAGAACATCTTCTCACACAGAATCCCGGTCTCGTCCTGACACTAGGAGGTGTTACCCGTGAGACTACCTACCTGGGCCATACACGGTCCTCAGGACGACCACTGGGAGGCGTTACCCGTGAGACTACCTACCTGGGCCATACACGGTCCTCAGGCCGACCTGGGCCACTTCTTTACCAGTGCTTTGGCACACAGGACCGGCGAAGGGCGAGAGGATTTTTTAACCCCAGTCCGAAATTCGCTCCCACGGGGAGTTAAACCCAGGACCTGAGGAGGTGCTACTGAGCCCCCTAAACAACTCAGATAGGAGGCTGTTCGCATGTACGCACACAGTATGTTGCGATGCAAATCATAAATACTTTAAATTATTGGACAGATCCGATAAAATAATAAAATGAACTAGAATATTATATACCCAACGTATAATCAATTAATTGTGAGGAAAAGTAAACTAAAGTGGCATGCATAGTTACATAATTAATAAGCTGCTCACCAAAGAAAATATATCATCAGCTTCCGTGGACGTCTCCCTAGCTTTGACAAGTACCTTCGCGTGCTCGACTTATTACACACTTTGCGGGCTGCTGCCACTCTGACAGTGCTAGTTTAGCTAATCAATTATTATCACGTGGATTGGGAATTTGGGACTATGAGAGGTCCTTGTCTGTTGATCGCAACAAGACTAGCAACAGCACCGAGATTCCGAGAAAGTCTAAAAGGTGAAATGGACACGGATGTATGCACCGAGATTGCGAAGGATTTGGGATTTCGGGTAGGGCAAAAAAAGGAAGGGAAAACAAAAACCAGATGCGTCTGCCGGGAGTCGAACCCGGGTCTATTGCTTGGAAGGCAATTATCCTAACCGTTGGACTACAGACGCTTTTGTTGCAGGTTTGACTAATAACTTAATAACAACAAGGTACCGTGCCCTCTGGCACACTTTCTTCATTTACAGCGACCGTGTTTATTTAGGCATGACTCAACTATGATCCTCTACGGCAAGTTGCAGGCTCCTTGTGGCTCTCACTACGATAGTGCTACCAAGTACAACGAATATGACTCCTGCTAGTTTTTGAGACTATCAATATGACCCTCATAGTCTTTAGCATCACTTTTTTGGGGTGGGGAGGGCAACAATTTATCTTCACACAAATAAGATAGTCAAAGATGTGATTCTAGTAGTGTTCCGTTGGCGTCTAGGTAGAGTCGATCTGGTCGCAAACAAGACGGCACAAAAGAAAAATAAAGAAAGTAAAAGCCATGACAAAGAAAGTCATAAATAAAGGGGGTGGGGGTGGCAAGATCAGGGGATAAGAAACAAAAACAAAGACCAATTCATGAAGTTCATCCCAAGAATACTTCCAGAGTAATGCGCAAAGTTCTCGGAGCCAAATGTGATCCCAAGTCCCATAATATATGCCAAGCTACAGTTCTATCTAGCTTGCTGAAATTTGTTTATGCCTCAAACGAATTTGATATTAATTGCTTGTATACCAATTTAAGTGGCAATACTGTGGTGGAGCAACACACGTTCAAATTTAGCTCAGTGCCATTGGATGTGAGCTTTGGGCTTGTATTGTGTTTCGCAAAAGGAAAGGCTCAAAACGGTATTTTAATTGTAGTCGTCAACCAAAAAAATCACGGGCTGGACTCCCATTTCCCTTTTGTGACACAACCAAAAAGTTCAAAACAAAAATTTGGCCCAACTCGCAACTATCGGTGCCCCTAGCAGGCCACTGTACAATTCTGGCGTATCAAGCCCAATACTTCAGTCGCCCAACCCATTTTGTTTTGCAGCACAATAGCATCGCAGTCGCAGCCCATATATTTACTCACTGACATCGGGACCCACCTGTCATTCTCGGCTCTCCGGCTCTCCCTTGTCTTCCTCGATTCCTATCTCCCACCCTCCCCCCACCCCCATTCCAAACTTTGGAGGGAAACCACCAAAACCCCCAAAACCCTTCCCCCATTTCCTTCCCCGATCAAACAGCCGCCAAAAATCGAATTTCCTTCGAGAAGGATGAGGCGCCGGAACCTAGTTGTCCATTCCGATTCCGACGAGGACGACGGCGAGGGCACGCCCACCGCCACCCCCGCCTCCGCTTCGGCCTCCGTCGCCGGCGGCGGCGGCAGCGGAAGCGTCGGCCGGCCCTCGCCCTCCTCAAACCCTAGCCCCCTCCCGGTCCCCATCCCTTCCCTCTCGCAGCCCTTCGATCCCGTCGTGATCTCCGACGACGATGCGGAGGAGGAGGTCGACGAGATTGTGGACTCCGACGGGGACTTCCCCATCGTCGACGCCCCCGAGGTTATCTCCCCGCCGCCGCCGCCGCCGCCACCTCCCGCCCCCGCTCCCTCTCCCCCTCCTACCGCTACCCCGTTCCGGACCCCAACCCCAACCCCGCCTCCTCCCGCCCCCGCCCCCGCCCCCGCTCCCGCTCCCCCTCCTACCACTACCCCGTTCCGGACCCCAACTCCGACCCCACCTCCGCCGCGGACCCCAATCCCGACTCCGCCTCCTCCCATGCCCGCTCCGGGCACCTCTCCTACCACTACCTCGTTCCGGACCCCAACTCCGACTCCACCTCTGGGGCGGATGCCGCCTTCAACAGCGCCTCCGCACCCGAGCCCGCCGCCGTCGGCGCTGAGCGGGCGGCTGCACCCGGTGTACGAGCTCCTGCGGGGGCTCGGGCTGCGGCTCCGGCCGGAGTGGCTCGAGTCCTGCGCGGCGGGCATTCCCGGCTTCGACGGCCTCTGCGCGGAGGCGCAGGCCAGGCGGTGCTTCGAGCAGTTCCTCTTCGCCGACATGAACGCCTGCGGGGCTGGGGTCCTCCCGGAGGGTGTTGGGAGCATGCACGCCGCCGTCCTCGATGGCCCCTTCGTGCTCCAGGTTCGACATTGCTTACTGCAATTTGGGAAAAGTGACGGTTATACTTTCCATACTAAGCTGTTGGTTTCCATGCTGTTTCTTGTGTGCCCCTAGCGCAATGTAGTTGTAAAATCCATGTAATGCCTGCACATGGTTCTTGATAGATAAAAAGATTGTTTGCGAATTAGTCTCTGTTTCAAACTCAGATGTTACTGCCCTGTGGTTTGTGTTTCGCCTGAAGTGGGTTGTCAAACTCGAATCTTAAAAGCTTTGGTTTGCTTGATGTATTCTTATCCTGTGCTCCAGAAATGCACAGTTCATTAAAACCAAGAAATCTGAGTTAGAACTGTTTCCAGGCGCTGGCTGCATAATATTAAAAATACTGAAGGTATTCAGAGCTTGAAGGTAAATGAAGTCCACATCAATTAGGAAAAATAGTTCAGACTTGAGATTGGCAGATTGATGTTACTTTGGTTGTGCTTCTAAGCTAAGTTTTAATGTCTGTAGCTGCTCCAAGCTATTGTACCTATACTTGACTTTATCTTCGAATATGGAATAATAGAAGATACACATTGTAGTAAGCAACTATGCAGGCTAGTTTGCCTACTTGAAAAATATTACAAAACTAGATCCTGTCCCTTATGCTGGAATTACAGAAGTTTTGAAGCAAGCAATTTGAATCATGCATAAATCTGCAAAAGTCCTGTTTTCCAAACGTCGCCCTGCTGAGTAACTAGCCTATGATGTTATTTCCTTTGTTAGGAGCTCAATTAAATTGTAAGACTAAATCAGAGAAATGGCTGATCAACCTTACATGCTTATATCATCATCTAATTTATAAACCCAAACTACTGTTGTCCCTGGCAGTCCTCTGTACATTGTACGCACTAGATCACTCTGCACCATACTAGCTTTTTTAGGGTTTTGGTATGTGCTAAATGGATTGCTGACTGTTTCAAGAAATGGGGTTTTCACTATGCATTTCCAGCATAGCACTATGCCATTCAAATGTCTTGTGTTCCTAATTTCCATATGCCAGTTTATTTGCTAAAGCACCCCTTCATCCTTTTACCTTTAATATTGTATGATTATTGCACATTTTCTTAGTTTTTCCTTTCTATAGGACAATGTGGTAAAGGACTTCATGTCTTTTTTTTTTTGCAATAAGGCATTGTTTATGTGACTCTGGGTTTTGCAGGTTGATGAAATTGTCAACATGTCAGCTCCTTTGAAGGAAAGATATCGTGATGCACATGCGGGGCCAAAACGATGCTTAAAACTGTCAATGACAGATGGCATCCAACGCATATTTGGAATGGAATACAGGCCTATCAAAGACCTGGCAGTTCTAGCTCCTGCTGGACTAAAGGTCATTTTTATGCCACTTCATGCCTGAGAAGGTTGCCTTACCTTTGGAATGTGCCCCCCCCCCCCCCATAGAATATACTTGCGAGTTGAGACAAATATGCTTAGTTGCATTTAATATATAGCAATATAAGATATACATGATATAAATGTGTAAATTTTTACTGCTGTTATCTGTATATTAAATTTGTGCGGAATTTTTTGTTGTTGTGATTATGGCACTCACTCTTTATATTTCTTTTATCCACAAGATATTCTAATAATTCATGATATGCCAACAAAGAACTGCATCTGTCGCCTACCGTTGCTCTCCCATTGCTTATTGTTACCCTGTTGACTTGAGCACTGCTAAGCTTTTATCAACCACTGTCTTGGATTGTTCAATATATTTTCCCCTATGTTCCTTCTTAATATAAACGTACATTATAACATCTGGATAATGCGATTGTTAGGTCGATCCGTGGATGCTTAGTTTCCTTCCAGTGCCTTTTCACTCAAGAAAATTTTCAAAGTTTCTTTCTGTGACAAACATAAAAAAGCGATGTATGTGACATTTGAAGCATTATTAGGGAGCTGGCTATTTGACTAAGGCATGATTGTAATTAAGAAAACTTGGAAATCAGTTTCAGAAGCCATGCCTTCTCAGGAACTTGTCATCATTTATATTTTTCTTTACTAAATTCTTATCTACAGCTCACTTATTTTTGTATCGCATCTCAGATTATTATAAGGAATGTGCACATAAGGAGGGGGCTTCTTGTGTTAGTTCCCGAGGTTATTGATATTCTTGGGGGCATAGCTGATGAATTGGAAGCAGCGCGTGATAGACTTGTGTCTGAAGTAAACAAACCACCTCGTGGGAAAAGGTATACATAACACATTAGTGAACCTGATAGATGCTCATACATGATATTTCGTTTCTATGTATATTTCCTCTTAATAGATATTTAAGAAATAACTCAGCACTTGTTTATGCAATTTTCCTATTAGATTAGATTATGATCATTTATTGGATCAACTGAAACACAAACATTTCAGTTTAGAATCAAACTTGTTTGTTTCAGTTTGTTTCTTTTTTTTCCCTTCAACTGTAATTATCTCAAATTTTATACACTGAATACTCAATATTTATACATGTTTTATCTGCTGCATGTCATGTTATTGCTATTTGGTGTCACACCGTACTCCCTTATGGGGTCACTAGTTGTTCTGTCACAACTTATTAATTATATAGATTTCACATGGGTTCACCACTTCATGCTGCAGGAAGCAAGGTGGGTTACCATTGTCTTCAAGAGCCATTCTAACTGCCTGGCCATGTAGTACCAATGTTACAAATGGTGGGCAAGGGATCTCAATGCCTGGAGCAGTTAATTCTTCTCATCCAACAGGATTTGGTACTATAAGGCCATGTACCAATGTGACGAATGGTGGTGAGCAAGGGATCTCAATGCCAAGAGCAGTTAATTCCTCTCATCCAACAGGATTAGGTACTATATATAATTTGTATAGAATTCATTTGGCTATTAGGTTTTAGCCTTTTGGGCCTAGCGCCCTTTTTTGAGGTAATATTTATAACTCAATTACAATTAATAATGCTAGTTGGCCCCTGACTCATAGATCTAGGGAGTATATATTGTCGTGGTTGTTTTGGTTGAAGGTGGCGTGATATAACTTAGTCTCGGGCGTGTGTGGAGTGTGTTTTGGAGAGGTATCTTGGCCTCTCCTTTGTATATATTTGCTATCTTCTTAATGAAATGACAAACAATTCTCCTATTTTATCCGGGGAAAAAATTAATAATGCTAGTACAAATGCACTTGCAGAAGGATGTGGTTTACATTTTCATTTTATTAGAGGACTCTTTCTACTTCCCTCCCGTTTCATAAAAGTGCTCCTTATCTTAAAACTTCTCATTTGCTCAAGTGGTGATTACAGTTACTGATTAGCTCTATGTATACGATCCTCTATTTCAAAATCCCATTCTTTCTGGCATGCCATACTTTGCTGAAAAAAGTATTGTTATCAAGCAATCCTCATGTTTTAATTTTCCATTTGTTTAATAATTTAAAGCTCTCATAATTTTATCAGTTTCAAGTTTAATTGTCAAGTAATTTATGTGTGCTCCATTCCCTAAAAGATAGTAATTTCTGTGTGCAGGTATTGGTAGAAGTACAGAAACTGTGGTTGAAGAGCATGTTAGCCCTCCTGTAGTAGTTAACACTGTCCAAGAGCAAATCCAGGGTGTCCAAGACATTAACATGGAGGATCCATCTACTTATGATACCAGGAAAAATACAGAAACTTCTGCACATACTGCCCATGAATATAATCGCACTCATATAAATGAAACAAGTACACAGACTATCATAGAAGAATGTGTTGTCCCTCCTATTAGAGCAAACAATGCCCATGAACAAATACGTTTGATTAATGGATCAACAACCAAACCACAAGATATCACCATGCAGGAATAGGTCTCTGGTATGACCGCATCAGCTGTGTCTACCCCTTTTGGGTATGATTCCCGACATGGGTCACATGTTGATTATGGCACTGCTGCTAATGATGTGGAGACTGCACTGTCTCCAAATGTTGACAGGATTAATCATATGGAATATTCTTTCATTCTAAGTGGTGAAAATGAAAAACCATTTACATACATTTGCAGCCTGCTTGATGACTGGGGTAGACAACAGGATACAAAACCCTACATTCAAGGAAAAATCAAGGTTCATATGCTTCTAAATACCTTACTTTTTGTTTGCAAGTTTAGGAACCTTTTAGTTCCTTTGTTTATTTTTTTATTAAAAAAATGTGAATTAAAAGTGCATCTATTCCATATTTCCACTTTGACCAAAGTACTTTTTTGATGATTCATGGAACTGTTCTTTTGTATTAAATTTCTGTGATTTATGTGAGTGTTAATTTATGGCATAACTGCTACAGGGTCTGATCACTTCTGTCAAAAGTTTCCAATATAGACAACGTACCAAATATGAGCTTTATGTATATATAGATGATGGGAGTTTTATTTCGGAGGCCATTGTTGACCATGATGTGAGTACATCTGTTTCTATTACTAATTTATCCTAGTTTTCTATCTTACCACATTTCAATATGTTCACTTCTGTTTGATAGATTGTGAAGAACATGCTTGGTCTTTCTCCTGGAGAGGTCACTGCAGCTCTTGCTGGTGAATTCGAGTTAGCATCAGCCAGTGAAGTAAAAGAAACTATGAGAGGGTTTCAGAGTTTTTTGGTGAAATTTGAGGTTTGTTTATTTTTCACCGATTCATACGGCTGTTTTCTTAATTGTGCTTTTGCATTGGAAATCAGTGTTTTATTAGGTATGCTTATTAATTATCATACTAGATGACTTTTGTCTTTGTCTGTGCATTGCTACCATTATCCAAATATCTACCATCAGGGACATTGTGTCTAAGATTGTCTGTCCATTCGTCTTTGGATGACATATGATGGAATGGCATAGGGACATGCGAGCTGGCACAAATTCAAAATTGTCTAAATAAAACTATGCTTATTAGACTTGAGCAGGCCTTGTTTTGAGAGGAATGATATTTCTGGGTTTTCGGGCCTCCCTTGTGGTACGAGCTAGTTTATTGGCTTTATAGAATATATAATTCAATTAATCAAGATAAGTAACTCCATAAATTTATGTTTCGATAAACACTGCTCATAAAACTTGATGGACACTTTTGACTGGTGCTTACTTTGTTACAAGGGCTTAGCCTAACCATATATTGGGCACTCATTTTGAGTTTGGATCCTACTTTTTTTTTGTACAATTGTATGTTCTAGAGTAGTTTTGGGACCATCTATACAGTTTCTGTTTAAAAGATAAGAGCCATCTATTTTTTTTAAAAAAATTATAGCATTTGAAAGGTGTATAAGCTTTGGTTTCCTTGATTTCTAGGGTATGATGCTTATTGAGTGCAACAAAGACTTTTCTATTCCTATCGTACGTGAGTTCAATGAAGGTTGTTCAAGTTCTAATACATGGCTTCTGCTCAGAAGGCTGAAAACATTTTCATCTCAAAGAAACATGCAAAGTCTGGATGCTATGGATACCACTCCATGATAATTTTTATCCTTATATGATTGCTGATGATGCATACACATATATTGCTACCCTATTGATGAACTAGGCCATTGGCCATGTGCATCTGTGAAGTATCAGTACTTAGGTTCAGGCTTCAGACACCCGTTGGCTTCTTGTATATCTTAGTGTAATTATCCTTTCTATGTGTTGGTCCTCGTGCTTTATTCTGAGCATTTTAATCCACACTGATTCACGTCACTTGATATCATATAATACTGTGAGATTTTGTAGGTAGTTTAGCAATCGAAACTTTATGAATTTAGAGCAAACCAGGGATCCAGAAATGGTGCTGGCCCTATAAGCCCCAAACATTTATTATGGCCTTTTTTTTTAACGAACAAGCACGAGTTTATTATGGCCTTACGTCTGCTTGATCTGGGTTTTTGGTTTCTTTGGTAAAATGGTAAAATACACCTGGTCTCGTTCTGTTCTGAACTTCAGAACTGCTACCGTGTGAAACTCTAAGCTCATGGTCACTCGTGCCAATTGCAGTAGCTGACATCATTGGTTTTTATTTGAGTTTGGTAAGGACTATTTTTTTTTCCATTCAAGAGAAATAGCAGTTGAATTCATAGAATTAACGTCATTGGCTAATATAGTGCTATAGTAGTATATGGCACAAGGTTTTGTTTCTGTTTTTTCTGTTTACAGACATCCATGTAACCAATAGGTCCAATTTCACTAGTAGTGTTATCCCATTCCACAAATTTCTGTTACCCTCAATGCTATATAAATTCATTCAAAACAGCATTCGAATTCTAAATCCAGATCTTCAAAGGTTGATGCCACTGGGATTTCTGGTTAACCAGCCCCCCTGGCCTTTCTGGGGTATAGTGGAGATCTGTCGAAGAATGAGAAAGAGAGCAGCACCTGGACTTGTTCATGAGTGACAGAATTAACAAAAATTATTGGTTTACCCTTTCCAGTTTTCCATATTTTTTTCAAGTGAGTATTCACTATGGTCGCTTAGTTGTGGCTGGTGTTAATTTATTATGAGAAAAAAATACTGTTGGCTGACTGGTGGCTGGTAGAAAAAATCACTGCTAATCCAAATGAATTGTACGTCACGCTCTCTCCAAAAAAAAAAGAAATGTGCATCATGGCACTCTGCTATTTTACCTTTTCGTAAATTGCATTGCATCATCCGATGTCTCATGTACAGACTCTGGAAATTTAATCTATTATTATTTTATTATTTGGCCAACAAAGAAGCCTCCACGTTCGCTCTCAAGGCCTAGAAATTCCCACATTAATTGGAGAAAAAAAGAAAAATTAAAATTACTCACCACTGCCATTACGAAAAAAATTAGCCTAAAATATCTCTATGCCTGATTAAAAAAACATAATTTACGATAATGAATATGTGATGTATTGTAAAAAAAATAGTATAATCTTTAAATAAGGATATAACACATGAGAATTTTTGAATTTTCAATAATAGCTGCGCAAATATGCGGGCTATACGCCTAGTTACTAACATTTCATACTCCTTTTTCTGATATAACTTTCCACTACAGCAGTTATTATGTCCCTTTTTTGTTGTTGTTGTGAGCGTGATGTATTGCGCACGAATTAATATGGTGACAATTCTTGCCGCCTCTTTATCGTTTGGCCTGTTCCCCCTGTTGTGAATCAAACTAGAAAGCACGAAGCTGATTATGTTGATTATTAGCTCTTACATACAGGTCACCACCAAGCAGCTTATTCGCACTCCATGCTGCCACAGCCTGATGAACACAACGACCAGACTCCAAAGCGACGGCGGATGCACGTCTCCTCCGGCCTCACCACTGAACAACCTACTCGTCCTTGATCTCCGGCGACCGGAGCGACGGCGGCTGCGCGGCGCGGCGGACGCCGGGCAGCTCGACGAGCCACTTCCCCAGCGTGTCGGTGGAGGATGCGCCGGCCCTGTGGACGGTGAGGAGGCGGGAGTTCCAGGCCAGGACCTCCGGGAGGCAGACCCGGAGCAGGTACACCCCCATGTACCACCTCGGCTCGAACACGTACCTCGCGCCCCGGCACACGTCGCGCACCACCGTCCGCGCGAAGTCGCCGACGCGCTCCACCGGCGTCGGCCCCAGGATCGCCTGCGGCCACCGGCCGGCACAACAAGGTCTCTGTTAGTGATCAATGGCAGCTATCTACACCAACCAGGTAGATCATCATCATCAACAACAAGGCGTTGAGCGATGCGTACGTCTCTTTCGTCCTGGTCCACCTTCATCTCGCCCTCCTTGGTGAGGATCTTCCCCTTGGTGATCTCCGACTCCACCACGCCCGGCACCACCTCGGTGATGCGGATGTCGCCGCCAAGCTCCATCCGCAGGGTGTCGTAGAAGTTCAGCGCTGCCGCCTTGCTAGCCTGCGGTGCCGAATCGGACACGCGCAATTGCAATTTAGTTTCGAATAGAGATGGTGCTCGAGCTCGTATACTGATGAGTAGTAGTGTTACTGACATTGTAGAAGGTGTTCCTCCCGATGAATATGTAGGACGAGTTGGAGGTGACGCCGACGATCCGGCCGTTGGTCTTCTTCAGGTGAGGGATGGCGAGCCGGGTTGGGTACACATGGCCCCAGAAGTTGATGTCCTGGCATTCGGTTAAAACCAATGCAGAGACAACATCAGGTTAAATTATTATGCCCCTCAAAAGCACAGGTAAAGTTTCTTTGATAGGCCTGAAGCTAGTACTAGCAGTGGTGTTGTTGTGGAACAGTTCAGTGAATTGTGTGTCCACTACTACTCGTACCATGAGTGTTCTGAAGTGGTTCACGTCCTCCACCTCTTCGAACTTGCACACCTGCCAGATCGAGGCGTTGTTCACCAGGTGGTCCACTGCAGATGCATCGCAGATTTCGCAGTTAGCTCTTCGTCCTTCCATCAAGGGGAAAACAGAGCTTGGAGGGAGGAGCAGAGGATGTGATCAATCAGACTGATAAGCCGCGAAATCGATCGTGTCAGACAGACTTACGCCGACCGAAGTAGCGGATCGTGTCGTCGACGAACTTCTCGCAGTCTTCAGCCTTGGAGACGTCGGCCGGCGAGACGAGGACGCCCGGGGAGCCGAGCGCCAGCGCCCTGTCGCCGACCTCGCGGAGGCTCACCTCCCTCCTCGCCACCAGCGCCAGGTAGGCTCCCCTCTTGGCGTACTCGTAAGCCAGGTGCTGCACGCACAGGCACATGCGGTCTCACAGATCAGTTCAGCACCTGCAAGTCTCACAGGCACATGCGGTCTCACAGGACTAGCTAGTGGTGAAGGGTTCGCACCTCGCCGATGCCGGCGGAGGCGCCGGTGATGAGGACGACCTTGCCGGCGACGTCCTCGGGAAAGACGGCGCCGAGGAGGTAGGTAGTGAGCTTGTACACGTAGTACGGCGGGACGACGGCCGCCAGGAGCGCCGTCAGCGACACCTGCAGCGCCGCTCCGGCCAGCCTGCTAAACACCGTCATGGCGCGTACAGTAGCGCGTCGTCGCCGGCGATCGATGATGCAACCTCGGCGGCAGCAGCAGCAGCGAGCTCGTGGCGACGGCGAATTGGGGACGCACCTCGCCGCCGTGGGTACGGTGCCCTGTCTGCACCAGCGCTTGTGCGGCGTGACGAAGTGATGGCTCGTTCGGTTCGGGCTGGAGGAGACACGTGGAGAGGCGATGACACCTGGGGGCCGGCCGAACATGTACACGTGCGTGCCACCGCTTTGCGCAGCGCCGCGCACCGGACACCGGCTAACAGCCCAGGACGGAGCAAAGCTGGTTAGACAGAATGTGGGGCACAGGCGTTGTAATTGTTGAAGTTGCAGGAGAGGTCGAGTTTTTTTATTTAGGGTGTGTTTAGTTTTTTTTGGATTTTGGATTTTTGGATTTTGAAAGAAAAATCTTTCAACATTTGAAGTATTAAATGTAAACTAATCACAAAACTAATTATAGATCTCGTCTGTAAACTACGAGACGAATCTAATGAGTCTAATTAATTCATCATTAGTATATGTTTACTGTAGATTTAATTTAGCAATTTAATGTCTAATCACGCCCTAATTAGACTCATTAGATTCGTCTCGCGATTTACAGTCCATTTGTGTAATGCGATTTATTTTTCAACTATATTTAATACATCATGCAGACGATTTACAAAATTTTTGAATTTTGAGATTTTGGATCTAATAGGCCCTTAGGACCCGTTTAGTATGGCTATGGGCTGCGGTTTTTTTCCAAAAAAAAAAAGCTTCCACTCTAGCTTTCCTAATTGAGAAATTTTATTTTGAGCCGAAGTCGTTTCAAAAATATATTTAGCAAGCAACAATATGGTAGCATGACTTACACCGGAATAAATGGTTTTGTTGGGATTATACATGCATGAAAGAATTAACTAACAATATTTATAAAAGAAAAAACATAGCTAGGAACAAATCAAAAGCAAAAACCTAACTTGCAGATATGATCTAGCAACAAAAAATTACCAAACTAACATGATATTGATAAAGCGTACCACATAATTTTTCCAACATTTAATGATGACAGAAAGTATTTATTTTAGCTCTAGCAAGGTAAACTAAACATAAACAGATTTACACAATAGTGCAGAACACCAAGACATGAAATTTTTGCAGTGGATTACATATGTAAAGATTAGGCTACTGCATGAATTTCATGATTTTTAGAGTAACGGAATTGCAGATATTAAATAAACAAGCGTAAGCACAAAATAAATTCTAACAGTGGAAAAACTAACATTTGACATGCATGAGTTTTTCCTCTGAAGATCTGGATTTAAGTAATCTAACAAAATTTACTTTGCATTTTTAACATTTATCTGCATTTTTCTATGAATTATAAAAGATTTCAGCCAATTTAGCAATTTTTGGGAAACCCTAAACCAGGGGTTGACGGTCAGGCCCCACCCGTCAGTGGGAGGCCACGGGTCAGCCCCAGGCTTGCCAACGGCATGGCCGGTTCGTGGCAGCGCGGCAGGGGCCCGCGCGGGGGCGGCCTGCGACGGAGCAGCGGCGGCCATGGCGACCGCGACGGCGTTTTGCCGGTGGCGGCGCGAGAAGGGAAGGGGAAAGGAGCCGAGGAGGAAGAGTAGGGCGCGGGGAAGCTCACCGCGGGTTCGATTTGGGCGGAGGGAGGCCGGAAAAGGGGTCATCGGCGAGAGGGGGCGGAGCTCCGGCGAAGCTCCTATGGTGGCCGGCAGACCGATGAGGCCGGGGAGCGGCTCAATTGAGCTCGTGGAGGGGCGGCGTGGGTGCAGGGTGATGCGGTGGGGGTTGGGACGCGAGGAATCGAGGCGGGGCGGCGGGGTTTGGCCGAAGGGGCGCCGGCGGTGGGCTCTGCTCAACCTGGCCCAGCGTGAGCCCGAGTAAGAACGGGAGGGGAAAACGGGGTCGGGCGCTGGGACGAGTTAAGCACGAGCTCGCGCAGAGGGCGATCGTCGCGATGGCCGATGCGTGGAGGGGCTCGCCGGCGGCCACAGTCGTCGATATGGGCGCCGGGTGAACAGGGAAGGGAGGAGGTGGTACAGTGAGGAGTTCCAAATGAATTTGATCCGAAATTGACCAGCCATAACTCTAAATTCCATACTACAACTTGAATTTAGCCAAAACAAAAGCTATAGAGGAAGAGGAGATCTACAACTTTGATGTTGGGCAAAACTTGATTGGAGCGCTAGATTTGGCAGAAAATCAAGAACAAGAACTCAACTAAACATGAAATGCAGTAACCAAGCATGATTAGGCTAGTGATGATGCTTAGCTATAATTGAAGATTAAGCACATGATTAGCATGAGGATTAACACTGGGTTGTTACACTGCACAGAGCTATCATAGATAAAATCATTCCAGTCTACATCAGATACCTAGCGGATAACTACGGAAACGCCCCCCCTAAAATTCCGTCCCGCAAAGCTGAGAGATATGTTGCAAGAGCTATTAGCTGAATTCGCAAACCAAAAAAAAAATGCTATTCGAAGGCTGGACAAGAGGGCCGCACAAGACAAGCCTACATAGGTACATCTAGTTGTGTTTACTTCTGTGTTGATTTTGGGATGGAATGTTAACATTGTTGCTTCTCAAGCTGTTAGTGAAGCAGCTAAAAAGCTAGAGCATTATAGAAACTTCTTGCTGCCATTTGTATTTTGTTTATCATTTCTGAATAAATATGGAATAGCACAGAGCTTTCTGTAGTGTACATTCTGCCTTGCAGGTTTGTATTAGCAAAAATGAGATATTTATATGCACTTCTCTCTCTTAACATCAAGCCTCTCATGGCTGTTTTCTGGGATTTTTTTTTTCAAATCTCCTCGTTTGTCATATCTCCAAATGAATTCCTGTGCAGTAACTCAAAAATGGTAATCAAGTAAGTCTTGTCATTTTGATGCCGTGCTAGATGAATAGCAGCATACGTGGCACCAGAGATGAAGGAATTGGACGCAATGTTTGCTGCTCACCGATGCTCGAATGATGGTAGTTGAGAGGCACTATTTCGTTAACGGTAGAACCCCAACTCTCCAAGCAGGGCTTTGCCGCGATATGTTTGGTGTTGGTCTGTGCTCACGTGCAAATATGGGCTCTTGGCTGAACGAGGATGTGTGTGTGTGTGTGTGCAGGAACTATCGTAACAAAATTGGTTAACCGAGTCTTCGTCACATACATTTGATGTTACGTACAATATGGATTCTTCTTCTAACAAGGCCCAGCAATGATCCTCTCTAGGGCATCATAAATCTCATCCTTGCCATTCCTTAAGATCCTGGCGAGCAAGAACGGCAGCAAAAAGACCACTTTTGATGGTCTAATACCGTATTTGTGGTGGAATTGATGAATTTTTCAACAAGAGTCCAAGAAAGTGTAGACATGATTTACCTAACCAAAGAGGATATTCCTCTTTATCAAGCGGCCAACAGTTTGAGAAGGAGTGCGCGACCTTCACCTGAGTTATTGTTGGATATGTATCGAATATGTGTACAGTTCGGTTACAATTGGAGTTGAGTTGTAATATAGTAGGTTAGGGATAGAGTTTGGGTCGTACTTTGTATCCCTAGGGCCCATAAATATGAGGGCACTACCGTGTAACCGTAAGACGACTTGGCGGCTGGTGTGGGCGGCGGCGTGGCCGCGGTGGTGTCCGGATGCCGGTGTAGCTGCTGTTCATGGGGAGGAGCGCCCGTAGTCATGCCCCGAGGATGTAGGCACATCGCCAAATCTTGTTAAAAAACATCGTGCCTCGGTGTCGTTCTTGTTCGTGTGATTTTGTGATTTGGTTTTGTGTTTTTGGGGTTATCACTTCCGCACAATTATTCTAACAGTTATGTTGTTTTCAGCATGGTTGCCGCTGAAGCTCCGTTTTTGTTGTTTTATCCTCACCTGTCTTTTTTTTTCTTTTGTAGTCGTCTTAAGCCTGGAAAGGCTTCAGTTATATGGAGGTTTGGAGTTGTTTGTATTTCTTTAACCTTCTTTTTTCTAATACAAATTACGACAAACTAGCCTATCAACCCGTGCGGGAGCACAAACTAATCTGAATTAATATAGTGTTAAATCTTATAATTTGTTGCAATAGATTTCATTTAATATCACACCTCCATGTGTGTTTGATATATATTTCATTGAATCATTTATTTGTGAATTGATACTTCTTATCTCTTCTATCACACATGAATACATCGTGACACATATTGTGGATAGTACTTTTATATAAACAATATATAAATAATATACTTATAATAATAGAAATATTAATTTAGAATTTATATTGATGCATTTTAATACTTCGTTATCTTACTATTACTAATTGGAGGCTCATTTGGAGCCTTCACGTGAAACCACTTAAGATCCTAGGTGGACACTCTGAAAAAATAGAGAAATCCTATAAATTCTCACAAAAATTAGAAACATCCAGTCATCGATTCAACAACTCTAATTATAATAACCATCGGATCTGTTATCTTTTCTAATAAATTACCCATCTCTGCTATTATAAAAATAGATTAAAGTAACCCCCTAGACATGTATCTAAATTACCCACCTCTGCCATTATAATAAAAATCTAAAGTGACCCCTAATCTTTGTGTAAATTACCCATCTATGTCATTATAAAAATAATACACATACCCCACCTAATTAAATTATCCAATTATGTCATTATTATTACAAGTTAAATTACTCATAAATCTGAATCTAGATTATATAATTATAGTAATATATTAAAGTGCACCAATATAAAATTCTAAAATTACTATTTCTATCATTATTAATATATTATTTATAATATTATTTATATAAAAATACTACCCACGATATATGTCACCATATATTCATGTATGATGGAAGGGATAAGAACACCAATTCACAAACAAATAGTTCAACTAAACATATATTGAATACATATGGAGGTCCACAAAATGAAACTATTATAACTAAATAATGAAAATATATATTTTAGAGTATGTGTTAGAATATTTAATAGATGAAAAGGGCGTGAGATGGATAATTAAAATTATTGATCTTATTTTTATATTAATTCTAATTAGCTCGTGTGCAGCACGGGTTGACAGACTTGTAGTTATATAATTTAGATCCAGATTTAGGGGTTAATTTAACTTTTAATGTAATATAGTTGGATAATTTATATGCAAACTTAGGTGGCTATTTGAATTATTTTTTATAATGGCATATGTGGGTAATTTACACAAAAATTAGGGATTACTTTAGATTTTTTAATAATGGCAGAGGTGGATAATTTAGATACATATTTAGGGATTACTTTAGTCTATTTTCATAATAGTAGAGGTGGGTAATTTGTTAGATAACAGATCTAATGACTATTATGATCAGAGTTGTTGAATTGATGGCAGGATGTTTTTAATTTTTGTGAGAATTTCTATAATTTTTCTATTTTTTTAGAGTGTCCACCTAAAATTCTACGTGTCTTCACGTGAAGGTTTCAAACAAATCTCCAATTAGTAATAGTAAGATTATGTTGCCGTTCCCTTAAAAAGAAAAAAAACAAGAATAGTGACCCGGGGTTCTTCTAGGTTCTACCAATTGTCTCGAAGTCAACATCTTGCCCCTAATAAATATAATGGTGTAGTGCCCACTGCCCACTAGCAATTTTAAAGAGGCAGAAACGATGACATTGGCAGCGGATGGGGGCGGGAATCATATTCTAATATGCTATTAGTTGTATATACTACCACCGTGTTGCATATATACTCGGTCCATATTGTAAAAAAAGTTGTTTAGAACATTGACACGATCTCCAAAGTAACTTTGACCACTATTTTTTTACTATAAAATATTTATAAAATATAATCAATATATTCCCTCCGTCCTAAAATTTAAGGCATTCTGGTATTTTACCAGATTCATTGAACATTCTTTGAATCTAGACAAACTGTATGTCCAAATTCATTGAACATTATATGAATCTAGACACAATAAAACACTCCCAAAATGTCTTACATTTTAGGACGGAGGGAGTATACTTTACAAAACTACGTTTTAAGATGAATCTACTGACATCACATTTATATTTTCAAACCCAATCTAAAAAAAATTATTTATAATCAAAATTTAAAATATTTAACTTAAGACAAACTAAAAATGACTTCCTTTACAATATCCCTGCAAACGCGTGACTCATGAATCAAGTCAAAGGACATCGGCTCCGCCTCGATCAGGAGATTGCTCTCTCTGCAGATCGCCAGTCTAGCATGGAGTCGACGGGCAGGGCTAGCCGCCGCTGGCCTTGGAGCTACTACCGCGAGCAGACGGGATCCAATTCCTACACCAGCAGCTCAGGTACGGTCTCAACCGGCTACACCGCGTCCACCAGCTCTCAGCTGTCCTGGATGTCTATGGAGGCGGCCAGGCACTTCCAAGAAATGGAGATGAAGGATCTTGAGTTTGTTGAGTCCCCAAAAGAAAAGGCGACTGAGAAGAAGATGGAGCTAATTAAAATCCTTGCCAAGGAATTCTTCGGTGCGCCATCGGGCGCCAAAGGAGGCGACCTGAGTGTCCTGGAGAGGTGGTTCGTGGAACTGGGCGTTGGGTGGGTCCTCCACATCGCTGATGGTGCACCTGCAGGGGAACTCGAGCATGCTATTGATGCATCCAACTGGATTCCGGCTCTCACCGAAATCATGCATACCTTCCGCCTCACGTTGTGGCTCTTACCGAAATCAAAAATCATGCATACCGAAATCATCCAACTGGATCTCATACCTGCTTCATCCCGGCTATGGCTCCGTGGAGGAAGAAGAACAATTGCGGCTTGCATGTTTTACACAGCAAGCTATGTTGAAGATGCTCACTTTTGTTGACTCCATTGTTGCTCCAAATCTTACTCGTGAAGTTCTTATTACCGATTGGTTGCCGGTGCCGGCATCATACAACAAGCTCGACACCCTGCTCCGTGTACGTGAGGCTCTGTCCAAGACCTTGTATGAGATCCAATTGCCATTCAATTCATCATCCTCTGCAAAAGTTGCAACGATAATTCGCGAGTTAGTCGACGTCCTATCAGCAAAGGAGGGCAAGGTGGGCGAGATCATATGGAGCACACTGAAGGAGATTAGGACTCGGATCATGGAATCACTGGAGCACGACCACGGCTCATCCGGTACTCAATCTCCACAAAGATCATCTGACATTGACGATGCCACCAGGTCCGTTGCGATGTACGTAATGTTCCTGACTGATCATTACTCGTTAATTGAGCCAATTGTATCCGAAGCTGCTAGCGTTGGTAAGTATGTTCCTCAGTTTGGAGCCACCGAACCTACAAACCTGACCGTGGAGATGGTGTCTTGTCTAGAAGAAAAGCTTGCCAACAAGTCAGAAGCATTCCCAGACCAGGTCCTCAGGTTTTTATTCTTGCTCAACAACTCATCTTTCATAGCGGAGCAACTCCGCTGCACTCCTGATTTCCCCCAGTCCTACAAGGTAGACCTCATTGGCAAAGTCAATGGCTATATGGAGAGGTATATACAGGTATCATGGGCACTAGTGTTGTTATGCTTGATGAATCCTACACCTAGTTACTTTGGGAAAAACTGCTCCCCCCTGCCTAAGTTCGAGTCTGAATTTCAGAAGACCTACACTACCCAAAAGCTATGGAAGGTCCCCAATCCTTGGATGAGGAATAGGCTGCGCAGAGCTATCATAGATAAAGTCATTCCATGCTATACGTGGTTCCTTGCTGATGACTACGGAAATACCCCCCTAAAATTTAATCCCTCAAACCTGGAAGAGATGTTGCAAGAGCTATTTGAAGGCTGATGAATTTCGCAAACAAACAAAAGTAAACACTGTTCGAAGGCTTGATGAGAGCACCACACCAGACAAGTCTACGTAGGTACATCTAGTTGTGTTTCCTTCTCTGTAGATTTTGGGATGGAATGTTAACACTGTTGCTTCTCAAGCTGTGAGTGAAGCAGCTAAAATGCTGAAGCATTATAAAACTTATTGTGGACATTTGAATTTCGTTTATCGTTTCTGAATAAACTTGGAATACCACATAGCTGTCTGTTGTGTACGTTCTACCTTGCAAGTTTGTATTAGCAAAACAGAAATATTTATATGCCCTTCTTTCTCTTAATATCAAGCCTCGTGTTTTGTCATATCTCCAAATAAATTCGGTAATCAAGTGAATCTTGTCATCCTCATGCTGTGCTAGATCAATTTCAGGATATGTGGCACCAGAGATGAAGGCATCAATTTCAAAAAAAAAAAAGAGATGAAGGCATCATACACTATCACCCATTGATGCTCGAATAATG